>NC_086333.1:69091171-69391564 GCF_032445375.1 Bacillus rossius redtenbacheri | reverse complement strand
CTAAATATAAACCTACTTTTTTAAAATTACAATGGACTTAAATAATTATCAAACTTCTGTGTTATCAAAGTTCCTAAATCAATAAATGTTCTGACATGTAATTTTATTTAAGTTAAATTTAAAACATTTTTAAAATTTTTATAAGTGGTAATTGAGCTAGATTTATAACTAAAGAAAATATTTTAACTAAAAGTCTATACAAAAGTTAAAAAAAATGTTTCCGCTTAATATATTTAGTTATAAGATAATCTTCAGTTTAAAAAACTTGAGAAATAAGAAAATAGCAAATATATTTCTCGTTTCATATGTTATTTTATGTGTCACAGTTAAAATAAGTTTTTTTTCTCTTGCGTAATGATAAGTTGTAAGTTTTTCTGCTTATTTTGAATTTTACGAGAAAAAATGTTTTTAAAGTGACTATGGTAGTTGCATATCCGATGAGATTAAAATCAAACGGATAATTTTGTTATTAAAGTTAAAATTTCAAATAACATTAATTTTAAAATTAGCAGAAGTAACTCCATTAAAATCAATAAAAATTAAGTGTAATTTAGCAAAAGTAGCATGGCCATGCATTAAATACAGCAATTTTTTTATCGTCCACAGCCATCGTTTCAATAATAACTTGTTATCTTAGCTGTTACACTATATTGGGTTAGAGCTACATTAAATTTACTTAAGGTATAATTGATGCAGCAATTTACTAAGTCTTTAGCTTGTGCATGTGGTCATATGTTATAATTTAAAGTAATAATGACTTAGCTAGATGAAAAACTTACAGTGCACAGTTGTGACGTTCATAACTATAACCATTCTAAAAATAGTTTGTACATTAAACTTGATACATACATATATGTATATATGTATATATATATATGTATAAATTTTAATGTACAAACTATTGTTAGAATTGTTATAGATATATAAACATATATAAAGTTTTATGTATAATAAATAATCTGTTTGGTTTTTATCTCATCGTATATTTAACTTCTATAGCCACTTAAAAAATATATTTATATATTTATTTTTCCGTAAAATTCAAAATCAGCAGAAAAACCTAAAACTCATCATTACGCGAGAAAACAAAATCAAACTCATTTTAACTGTGACGCAATCTTCAGAATATATTAGAAGATCGCCCCAGGTCTGCCGCACTTTTTTCCGTTTCAAATTGAACACTACAAAATAAACAAAAAAGACAAGAAACTTGTTGTTCAAGTGGGTTCTCGTAGCTCTCTCTCGCCTATCCTCTTGTCCGGGCGCTGACGTACGTGAATATTAACCACCTTTACAACAACAAAAAATGAAAGACACATGCCAAGATGATTGGTACTAACTACGTGTTCTATTCAGAGAAAAAAAAGGAGGTTTTGATCGCGACGCGTAGGATGCCCGAAGAAACCTTGGAGCACATCAGGAGCGCGTTGCCCCCCCCCCCCCCCCCGCTGTGACGTCAAGGCGGTTGGTTGCTCAAGACCTCGGAGATAAGCCCCGAAGTAGGAGGACCTTGCCATCGGTGATCCGCGTTGCGCAACTCCGAGACAAACCGGTCCTGCGCACGTCACAAAACCTCCTCCTGCAGCACATCAATGCTCCAAAAAAAAAAAAAAGCCAACCATAATAAAACACAACCAGAAAAGAAATAAAAAATATCCATTACGTCATTAGCCGTTGTCATGGCCACGACCATCGTCGCAGACAAGTACTAATCACCACACGGGATGATCAAGCGAGGAACATAAATTCTGTGGGAAGTGTATACCTACCGCACTCCGCCATCTGCGCGGCACGAGAAAACTTAATTTGTTTTATAGTTACTCCTTCTTCCTCGCTTTGGGGTCGAGGCCATGCCATTGCACAGCTAATTGTGCGCCCAACGTTACGGAACGACCTGTTGCCAGCCATCTCCAAGGTTAAAGGCATCGCCAACCAATTGTCATCTTGCCGAACGGGGGCTTTAAAATTTCGTGTTCAAAATGTTATTGTTTTTTTAAATATCTCGTTTTTTTTATCACACATGTATTTAAAATTAATTCTAAACATTACAACATTTGATTGTTTATAAAAGGCTTTTACTACGAAACATTAAATTGTTTTTTTTTAAATTTTAAATATAATTTATTGCAAATTTTTATGTTATTAAATTTTTAGTTTACTATTTCAATTTAAGTTTCCCTGAATTCCAAAAAAAAAAAAAAAACTAACGTTTCTATGGTTTGGGTAAAATCTTATTTTTATTGATTTTATTAATTATAGTCTAAAAATTAATAGTTTAATTTTAATGTTAATAGGTTACACACCAACAGTTAATTTAAAACTGTAATTACGTGAATGTTTTCACGCTTTTAATACAAGCTGGGATTGACGTAAATATTTACTTTTAAGTTCATAAAAACCTATAAATATGGAGGGGAAAAATCACGAAATAAGAGGAGCTAAATAATTGAGGAAACTTATGTGTGCATGAAGCCAAAAAACCATGGTTTCTGGAACTCGCTCTATGAATATTATTGAAGGTGCGACCCCAAACTGAAGTCTATACGTTTTGGGCTCGGTATTTCCATACGGCCATTTACAGCCGAGCTGTGGGTGGTCCCTGTGGTTAGTCATGATTGGATGAGGGTCTAGGCAATCACTATGAGTCTGCGCTTTAGCTGCAGTAGCCTTTACTTGGAATAGTTTTTCAATCGTCATAGTTCATTAAAATCACAAATTCCCGATGTCATTTAATTTATATCCATTTTCTGTTTTGGTGTTATTTCTGTGCTTTTTTTTTAAATTTAAAATGCAGCTTCTTGGAATAATATGTGGCTTTAGTTGGAAATAATTATAATTTGTTGGGCTTGGTCAAAGTGGAGTGCACGTCCTATTTCATTGCTATGCTATGCTATTGCTTAGCTATTTATGTATTACATGATATCTGCTAAATGCTTTTTGAGACTAGTAAAAATCCTTCTGCCGGTTTGTCTTACACAGGTCTTGTTGCAGGAGCATGGCATTTCATGAAAACCTGGAATATCCTTTGAAACTTCTTTGTTTTTCATATTGTTGCATGGTTTCAGTTTATTGACTGGCTGCAGAACTGTTTGCCAGGTGTGATAAAAAAATAGTGTGAATGAAGTTTTAAAGTAGCAAATGCTGAACGCTACACATATTTTCAGTAATGAACCCGATAGCCTGGTCCGTTGAGATAGCCAGTGTAAAGTTCGAACAAGTTGCGACTTGTCAGTCAGCTTCCAGAGCCGTGAGAGTGAGGTCGTGTTTACCGTGTCTTTTCCGGAGACCCGGAAATTTGGCGGATTTGTCTGGCCTCAGTGTAGAATTCGAAGTCATAGGTGAGCCCAACAACCCAAATTCCCATTGGCGGATTTCTCAGTGAGAAAACTCTTATCCTTGTTAATTGGAACTACCTTATTCACTTACTTCTCTCATTTGAGCATCGTTGGGTAATGGTCGTAGAGGGGCGTGTCCAAATAACTGCGGTACAATCATGAACACACTGCGAGAGTGTGAAGATTTGCATTCTGACTTGCAACTAAATGGATGCACGAAATCTCCGTGTATCCGAACATGTTTCGAACCACTCGTTAACATTAAGTTTTGTTTGCGAAAGAGAGACCAGAAGAAATGGGTCGTGCTGAAATTAAAACGTTTAGACGCCATTCCCGACATTGAGAGTGCCACGAACGAGCAGCTGAAGGCCCTCCGAGAAACCTTCCAGAAATGCTCCCAATCATGGAATCCTCATTCGGATGAGTGCCAATCGCCAGCTAAGGATATTATTTTTAAAGAGGATAATTCAAATGTGATAAAATCTTATTACTTTTTTCGTAATAAAATATTCACCATATTTTTACGTTCACACCTCGTATGTTATTGCTGAAAAATGTTCATTGTGGTTCCAGCTTTCAGTGTAAGAAGTTATTTAATTGCTATTCATAATTTGGGATTCTCTGTCTCAGAGTTACTACTGGGAATCAGGCGTTTCTCGACAAGTTGCAGTTCACGTTATATACTAGATTCGTCACAGATATTCTGTGCTCTATTGATTAGGGTGGATATGACTTAAATTTGTGGTCTGGGTGATGATGGTACCTGTCTGCGTTTTTGAGTTCTCTACGTGATTTCAGACTATTTTTACACGATGACCAGTCATGATAGCTTTGAGGCCAGGTCTCACTTGTCATGTTTTTTTTAAATTCTTTACTTTATTATCGTTTATACAATTTAAAAGATTCTTTCTGAAATTCTGATACGACACTTCAACAGCATTTCTTCTGTTACCAATTAGTTTAATACAATGGATGTAAAAAGTCGTATAAGTGTTCCAAACTTTTATTACTTGCACGACAATTAACACCCGCTGTATTCACTAAATGAATTTATTTAAAATTAATCGCGACAACAACCAATGCAATATAGAGGTATCGTTATTGAATTTCAAAATTAAAACTTAATTAATAGTAGTGGCGAAAAATTAAAAGAAAATAAATTAATATGGCGTTTGAGAATGAGCCTTAATTACATTATAATTGGCCGACACTCTATTATTTGGTCTAACGAATTAATTATTTAAATATTAAAATTTTTAAGTGAGACATTTTTAGTGGCGGTATATTACAGGGCAAAGTGGAAAGTGAATGCCTGAACTGTTTTGCCACCCTAAGGAGTAGCATAAAGTCAATAATAAGGCAAAGATTTGTATAGGCTGCTTATAATAATGGAACATGCATTTATAGTTGTTATGACCGGAATAATAAGAAAAACTCAATGGTGGCTCATAAAGTTATCTTCATACACAAACATTTTTTTCTACAATACTTTTACTCCAAATGATGAAATATAATTAAACAAGACATTTTAAAATGCACTTAGTTAAACGTATAACATATATAATATAATATAACATATAAGAAATTCATGCATGAAAATTTTTTGTGAGAGTCCGTAGTTTACTAAAACATATCACATAAAACGATTCAATTGGCCACGGTTTACTTTCGTAATTTATACATGAAATAAAAGCATGAAAACATATAAATCTATACTTGTATCAATACATGTTTGAGGTAGTGGATAAGAAAAAAAAATTATTAAGTGCTTTTTATCTTAAAATTTTATATAATTTCAAAATTTTTTGACACATCTAACAAACAATAAAATTCCTGCTTGGATAATAATTAGGTTAAGTCCGTTTGAACGAGCATTTGTGGCATTTAAGAAATGAGCGACAAGTTAGCCAACCGTACAAAATATTCAACACACAATCAACTTGTCGTTAAAGTTTCCCTGCGGGGTTTGTGAAGCATGTCACAGACTGACAGGACAGCAACGAATGGCATGTTCTTAATTGGCTTCATGTTCTGAGAAATTTGTTTGCCTACGTTCCAACTTCTGTTTTTTTTTTTTCAAAGCTTTTCTAGTTTTTGCTTACACGATTGCCTGGTTTAGAAAGGGCTGTCCAAAAACGTTGCAGTTTCACCACATGGTTTAAACGTCCGGACAGAAAGATTTAACATATTCAATGCGTCAATATATCATTATATCTAGCTTATTGAGTTTATAAGGTATTCCTGAATATTTTCTGTATTAAATAGCTTTCAAGTATATCCATGAACTGTGCTGACATTTGTTTATAAGCACTGACTAGTCGATAACCCTCATTAAGATACTAAGATACTAAAGGATGCCCTTTTTTTCTGGACTAGTATTAATTTCTAAACTTATGTAGCGCATGTGTATTTTGTAAATATTTTTATTAGGGTGAGTGTGGATTAAGAACAACGGTTACAAAACTCTTTACCATTTTTGTGAGTAGCAATAGGCGTATTTATTCAAATCTTAATATAATTAGTTATGAATAGAATGAAAGCAAATATTTCTTAACACTTGTCGATATCTTTTTTAATTTTTTTGTAGAGACCTTTTTTCATTCTTGCTAAATTTTCTAAATGATAACAATAATAGAAAAGCCTATTTTATATTACTTAAAAAGGGCTACATACTATTAAAACATAACATACAAATGTAGATAAAGAAAATATTGAAACAAAATTAGCAAAATTTCACTTTCCCAAATCGAAAACAAACTGATCTGCAATTGTTCTTTTAAAAAAATCCATGTAATATTTAAATTTAATAATATATTACCATGCTTTACGAATAATTTTTGTACAATGGTTAAATTATTTCCTAGCAATATATTACTCGTTTTTCTCAAACATGAATTTTTATTTTTGGATTTTTAAATGTGTCTTCAAAAATTTGTTTCAGCTTCCTACCTGAAGATATGCCACAAGAAAGATCCAGCCTTAAACATGTGCCTCAAGGAATCCATAAACACGTTGCTCAGGCGTTTGGCCACAGGTGAGTGAGCAACACATCGCTGAGTTGGTTAGGTTTAAATCATAATTTAATGCAAAATAACGATCAGCGTTGCTATATAGTACCAGTACGTACATTACCTACACCAAATTAATTACAAAATAAGCCAAAAGGAAATTTCAATAAACAGTTGTACATTGAAAATTTCATAAGGCCAAAATATGTACTAAGATAGGTTTCAGTTCATAAATTATTTCCGGGAAAATTTCACCGGATTAGTATTTCGAATTGAGTTCTTTATACAAAAAGTTATCACGAAAATAATTATTTTCTATAACAGAAAATATTTATATTGTTTGGAATATAAAATATCTAGAACATACCTGTTGTTTATCAAGCCCTCTTATCTGTGTTATACACAAAAGCCACTTTCTGCTCCAGATTATGTACTAAATAATCATATATCCTACAAGATAAATTTCATTTCTTTTCGTTATTAAAAATTTTCGGTACTGTTAAACTTAATTTGAAAAACGTATAATAATGTTCGCAGGCTTTCACGGCCATTGTCCGAAGTAGCTTGGCTTCTGGGTTGTAGCCGTGTCCTTGGCGAGTATTTCAATGACGTTTCGGTAGACATTGCAGTTGCCATCATCAGGGAGCAGTTACCTAGCCGTGTCCTTGGCAAATAATTCACCGACGTTTCGGTCGACATTGCAGTCGCCATCACCAGGGAGAATTTACCTACAGTAGGTAACAGCTCCCTGATGATGGCAACTGCAATGTCGACCGAAACGTCGGTGAAATTATTCGCCAAGGACACGGTTACGACCCAGAAGCCAAGATACTACTTGAAACACGAATGTTTTATTAATTTTATATTTGATATCTGTTTTGGAAAACTATTGTGTTTGTTTCGTCATTTCGTTTTGTCGTGTTTTTGTCTCGTTTCAGTGGTTGTGTTGAATTATTTTGGGTTCAATATTTTTGTGATGTCATCATTTGTGGGTTTTTTTTCGTTCTCTTCTGTTTTGGAAAACTATTGTGTTTGTTTCGTCTTTTCGTTTTGTCGTGTTTTTGTCTCGTTTGAACTGTAGTACTGAATTTTTTTGGGTTCAATATTTTTGTGCTGTCATCATTTTGGTTTTTTTTAGTTCTCTTAGTTCATTTTTCTTTGTTTTTCTTTGTTTGTTGACCATATTCCTGTTATGGAATATTATGTGGTATTTATATCCTGTTGACAACAGCAAATTTTTGCTTAATTTGTGTTTTTTGTCTTTTGGGTATTTTTTTTAGTTTTATTCTACAGACATACTTGTTCTTAGCAATGGCGTATGTCCAAAAGCTTACATCAAGTCATGCACTCCCGTTGCACAAATCTTTCAAAGATAATATTGATATATTAATTTAAAAAATCAGGCTACATTTATGGAATATTTTTTTTTGGAAAAGCATGGAATGCATACCATAGGGACACCTGTATTTCGCGAATACATTTAGTGTCAAGGTATTTCACAAAATACTGTAGCTTTTCTCCTGTGGTTATTGGCTGAGGTCGGGGAGAGGTGTCGTCCCGCTCTTGACGGGGCCGATGAGAATGTGGTCACCGTACTGCTGCAACCTCACAATTTGTCACGAATCTTAGCAAAAGCTACAGTATTTTGTGAAATACCTTTGACACGGAAATTTATTCGCGAAATACAGGTGTCCCTATAGCATACAATTAAAAAGGAATACTTTGGGCGCCACTGCTGGACGGTACGCATGCTGTGTTGCCGGCAGGTTCCAAGGAGCTGGACGTACCGCCTCTGGACCCGCTCTACATCCCGCTGCTGGAGTTCGACCTGGGCAAGGACAACGTCAGCCTCAAGCTGCTCCTGAAGAACGTCAACCTGTTCGGCCTGAGCGCCATGAACATCCTCTCCGTCAAGTGAGCTCCCCGCCCCTCCCCCACCCCCCATCAAAAAACATCAAAAGAACACATTCATATAACGAAACAAGTGTACTTTATTAGAAAAGAATTTAAATGTTTAAATGGTTGAATATGAAGCGAAATAAATCAAAGGAAAGGACTGAAATGTGTGGAAATGTAATCTACTTGAACATATCAATGTGAAATAACCGAAATAATCTTAAACGATACAAATGAGTTGATGTAAGTTTTTGGACATACGCCATTGCTAAAAACTTTTTCTGTTGAAGAAAAACTAAAAAATAAAGATAAAGAAATATATAAATAAAACCCATAAAAAGACAAAAAAACACAAAATTAAGCAAAAAATTTATGTTGTCAACAAGGATATAAACACCACAAAATATTCCGTGACAGGAATATGGTCAACAAAAAAAGAAAAACAAAGAAAAAGAAAAATGTACTAAGAGAACGAAAAAAACCCACAAATGATGACGACACAGAAATATTGAACCCAAAAAATTCAGCACAACGGTTAAAACGATACAAAACACGACAAAACGAAAAGACGAAACAACACAATAGTTTTCCAAAACAGAAAAGAACGATAAAAAAAAACACAAATGATGACAGCGCAAAAATATTGAACCCAAAAGAATTCAGCACAACAGTTGAGACGAGACAAAAAACACGACAAAACGAAAAAGACGAAACGAACACAATAGTTTTACCAAAACAGAAAAACTATTGTGTTTGTTTCGTCTTTTTCGTTTTGTCGTGTTTTTTGTCTCGTCTCAACTGTTGTGCTGAATTATTTTGGGTTCAATATTTTTGTGCTGTCATCATTTGTGTTTTTTTTTATCGTTCTATTCTGTTTTGGAAAACTATTGTTTGTTTCGTCTTTTCGTTTTGTCGTGTTTTGTTTCGTTTCAACCGTTGTGCTGAATTTTTCGGGTTCAATATTTCTGTGTCGTCATCATTTGTGGGTTTTTTTCGTTCTCTTAGTACATTTTTCTTTGTTTTTCTTTGTTTTGTTGACCATATTCCTGTCACGGAATATTTTGTGGTGTTTATATCCTTGTTGACAACAGCAATTTTTTGCTTAATTTTGTGTTTTTGTCTTTTTTTTAGGTTTTATTTATATATTTCTTTATTTTTATTTTTTTAGTTTTTCTTCAACAGAAAAAGTTTTTAGCAATGGCGTATGACCAAAAACTTACATCAAGTCATGCACTCCCATTGCACAAATCTTTCAAAGATGATACAAATGAGAATGAAATAAATCCACATATACCGAAAACAGTCGGAAACCTATATAACAAATAAAATCACTTAATACAATACAAATTGAATTATTTGTACCCAAGTGTAATTAAATAAATAAAATGAAGTAAAATTACATGAAAAAGCATCAAAAGAACGATATAACGAAATAAGTGTACTTTAATATAAACGAATTTGAATGATTAAATGCATGAATTGTAACGAAATATATCAAAGGAAAGGACTGAAATGTGTGAAAATGTAATCTACTTGAACATATTAATGTGATATAACCGAAATAATCTGAAACTCACTCTCAAAGCCCGGTTCACACGACCTAGTTTTCTATAAAAATTAAAATCACAACGTTTAATTAGGTTCTTTAAAAATACACGTGAACGCATTTCACCTTAAATCAACAAAGAACACTGGTTTCAAATTCTCCTAAGTATCTTTGTAAATTTATCCTTATCATAGAAGAGTTACGTGTCCAAAAGTTATTTTTTTTTTCGTTGAACGTTGACCCACAAGTATATTCTTGCGTATGAGAGAAAAAAAATCTTTAGAGAACAGTTAAAATTGCATTCAAAAACATACACGTGTTTTTTCCTCGCGTGCGTCTACTTTGTTTAAACCAAAAACACACAATTCCGAATTTGAAATACGGCGTGCTTTCTTCGAAGATACTCGATTGTTTCAGGTGAATACTTAGTTTGAAAAGTCCGTGAATTTACTGCAATATCTATCATTGTAGGATATACTCCACAATCCTATGCATACGCGGGTAAATGTCACCTGTTCATTGGTTGCCGACTGGCGAGACGTACTCAACTTTCTGACCAGTGCTTCGAAACTACTTTGGTCGATGGTTCTTCATTGGCCAAGAGTTTTCCCAATAAACTGTGTTCTGATAGTGGAAGCAGTACAGAGGTAAGCATTTTTTTTTTTTAGTTCAATTCTATAATCGAATGAATCCTTTAAAAAATCCTTTAACCTCTCTAGAACGCTAAAAATACGACTTTTATTAATGTAGAAAGGTGTTGAGTACTTGTTACTTTTTGATAAAAAAAATGTTCTTCTAATTTATGTTATTGTAATTTTTCAGTCTTCATTTACATTTCATATCCTTTGTGGCAATAAAATAAAAATATTAAAAGTTTTTTTTTTTAAATTTTAAACACGTTGTATTCATATATTTTTTCTTTGAAATAAACAAACTTTTTTCAAAAAAAATATATTAACATTTTTTATCACTATTCAATCTTTTTTTAATATATAAGATCATTAAATTGTGCAGTTCCTTTCAGTAAAATGTATTGAACTTTTCAAGTGAATTCCTACGTGTGTCGAATTTTCATTGATAGGCCATTTTTTTGTTAAATTCGAGAAATATTTGATATTTAACTTAAACTGACTACAATTTAAAGCAATCACAAAATAAAATTGTTTCACTTATGCCAGAGAAATTATATTTACCAGCCGTCTTTGGAAAAGCCCATTTTATTTGACAACGTGCCACATAAAAAGAATTATTTTTTTTTTTAATATTTCAAGTATGTTCTGCACTTGCAAGCTTGTTGTTTGAAAGTTTTGCGAGTGTAATGCGTGTGTCGCTGACGGCGGCGTTATGCGCGCCCGTGAATCCGCGATTATTCACTTTAAAATCCAAGTATTTTCCTGGAATCGGAAATTTGTGGTGCTGCGTGGACTCACGCCAGATCTTATTCTAGGTTTGGATTTTTTGATATAAACACGTTGCGTGTTGGATGTGTCACGTATAGAGACCTGAAAAATTCGCGAATTAATTTCGTGTTATGCTAAAATTCAAATAATTATACCTAGGTGCTGCTTCTGCCATTGGTCCACTGTTAATCTGGAGGACTGAGGGCCAATTAGAGACCCTCACTCATAGAAGTGTCGAATCACAGGCCATCCAGTCGAGACGACTCACAAGTCAGCGGCCAATGTACAGGTGGCATTTTCCCGAGTGTGTAGAGGATGGTGGTTGAACCCGCGAATTTTTCCGGTCTCTAGTCACGGCACGAACTGCGCTTTGGGTTCGCGCCCACTTTTGGGATTCACTTGCGCACCGAGAAAGAGATGCCCTTCTCCATGTTGGGGGGCCGAAGCGCAGCCCGATGAACAAAAGCAACAAAAATGAAATGTTTCGTTGGCAGGTGAAACATTCAAAACTGAGATGACGAAGCTTGAATGTTTCGCGCCGCAGGTCCAGCATCGAGGACCACAAGATGGAGGTGACCAGCAAGATCCCTCTCCTGGACTTCCGCGGCGAGTACTCCTCGGAGGGCCGCGTGATGGAGTTCCCCGTCTACAGCTCGGGCAGCTTCTCCGTCAACATGAGTACGTTCTTTTTTTATCTTTTCCCGACCTAACTAAAAAAAAAAAATTGGTTGTCTGTAAAGTCGGTTTACGGACGATAGTTTAACGTGACAACGTCATAACCAAACCTTGATGAAATGATTGCATACTTTTATGAATAAAACTGAATCATTTTTATTGAATAATCACTTTTTTGTATGGTTACAAAGAAGGAGTGAAATGAAATCTACAATTTAATTTATAAATTTACTTTTATTTGCACTCAATAATTCAAATAAGTTTATTACTTTAACGAAGAGATTATTTTAAATATAACTTTTATACATGTTTGCTATTTAATTTCTTCCAATCTGTGTTATTCTGTTAAGGATAGGACGATGATAGGAGAAGTAGGAAACGAATGGGAGTGTTTCAAGTTTAATGTGCCTCGAAAAAGTCAAATCGATGGTTGTTCCAATCGAGTGGAAGAGAGATAGATGCGGCGCAAGCGTACAATGAGCGTAACGAGACACAGCGCAACGGGACAATGTACGTAACGGGTCACTTTTTCGTGCGTGCAGCAGGCGTTCATCGATTTATTAGACGTTGTCACGTCAAAACCTAAGTGTATTTGGGAGAGGTCTGGGTTAGGGAGAGACTCTAAGTGGGTCTAAGGCCGAAGCCCATACGCTCTAATCATGAGGGGTTTAAGCCATGCAGGAGAGGTCGCATGCATCTTGTGCTAGGAGGGTACTGGCCAGCTTTGGTAACTCCACACACTGACTATACAAGACTAAAAACTAGATTAAGTTGGGCCCAGGTAAAACCTGGACCGACACAGGGAAAACCCTAGGCAGTTTACTTGCGGGATGCAAAAAATTTCATGCATTAAGGACAAGCAGGTTGGTTCCGGAAGAAGAGTTGGACAGAGTAGAAATAAGCTACTAAGCAAAAAAGCGGGAACTTGGACATTTGCTGCCCGAATTTCGTTTGGTGGCACTGGTTGTTTCGGAGGCGACTTTCGTCGTTTCCCACCAGGCTGCCAGCCAGCCTATACTTAAATATAAAATTTATTATTTTAGAACCCCGCTGGGCCAAAACACTACTGGATATAGTCGGGCTCCTATGTTCTTTTTTATTAGAGCCCCGCTGGGCCAGAAAAAGACAGAACATGAGAAGATGGAGCGGCTCTAGTTTTGTTTGTCCTCCCTCCCGGCGCGAGAGCACATCCAGCGCTGATTGGCGGGCCTGCCTGCCTGTCGCGTTGGTACTGGTTGTCAGGGAGGCGGAGGGACGGGGCAAGGTCGTGCGGGTGGGGGACTCCGCCTGCCACTCAAGTTGCGAAGAGATGGTCCGCTCGGGGAAGTGGTTGTTTCGGACAAGTGGTCCTTCGACTAAAAGAACTTCAGAGAAGTGGTAATTCGGAAAATTCCATCGACTAAGAGGAGTTTGGAGATGTGGTTATTCCGAAAAGTGGTCCTTCGTCTAAAAGGATTTCGGAGAAGTGGTCATTCGGACAAATAATGAGCCCTGTGGAGGCCAAGGTTTTTAAATAGAAGTGGCTGATATCATATTTTAATTTTTTAATTTTTAATTTCATCAAGCATGAAAATATATTGTCAGAATTTATTTTACCCTCCGTAAAGATGAAACTTTTCAAATTTGTTTTCAACCACGTTAATTATAGAGGTTAAAAAATATATTAAGACTTTGATTGCACACATTGTGTTAGTTATTTAATTTTATAATCATAATTTTTATATTATAGCATTACCCTTAAATTCATATAAATACACTATAAACAATTTTTGTACTTTTACATGGAAAATTGTTGGATACTAAGTTGCCAACGACATCACTTGTAAAACTGCAAGCTTTTTACCAATTGTAATTTTACAAAGCTCTGCCTTGAAGTTTTACAAGTTATATCTTTGGCAACTGAGTTTATATGGCACTTTCCTTGTAAAAGTATAAAAAAAAATGTTTACAGCTTAGAGCTCTTGTATTTAATGTTTCGTCTCGACTTTTCTTAACATACTGAAATAATTTTTCAATGGTAGTAAATAGTCACGAATGTGTTTATAATTATGATTATTTTCTTGACATCCTTCGGCTCACAAATTACATTTAGTAAAAATATCCTGATGGTAAACGTAATAAATTTATCGTGATAACTTTTCGGTAAAAGTACCTTAAATAAAGAATTCATAATTTTTGAACAGATGGATTTTTTTTAATATTAAATATACATGTGCATGTAATACAAAACATTAAGGAAAAAAATGAGGGTCATCTTCATTTTGACACAATTTTTCCTCTGTCCAAGGTTCATTGAGGAAGAGGGATCTATCAGGTTCCACGCAATGCAGAGGAACAGGTGGGCTCGTGTTCCAGGTGACGTCACGGCCATGTGGTTCATATACCTGCAGCACACCGGCCTCAACGTGACCAGGTACCTGATGATAGAGAACTTCGGACTGGACGTCATCCCGTCGTCCATTGGGTACCACTTCGGCGGCGCGTTGGACGGCGACAACAATCTCGGTAACTCACATCGGGAAGAGAAAGGATTCCTCGCCTGAAATGGTTTTCTTTTCCCTCCAGGGAGCAAGAGTATAAAACGTGTTCAAAAAAGTTTTTAATTTTTATTTTCAAGAGTGAGGTTTTTAAAATATTAGATATCGACAGCAAACCTGTAGCAAGGATTTGAATATTATTTCCCCCTAATTTGGAATGAACGCGAGTCAAAAATTTTGATACTTTGCTTTTGTGTAGGAGAAGTATCGACAATAAATGATATTTCTGAGGCAAACGCTGTTTACAAAGTAATTTTATCATAAATTATTATTTTTTGCATACTTTCACGTTTAAAATATATTTGGAATCAAATCATTAAGTACGCAGAGAACGAATAGTGAAGGAAAAATTCTCAAAAATACGAATATTAACATAATGAAAATGTCTGAAATGATTAAAAAATAACTGTTTTCAATTTATGTGCCAAATTCTTTTTTGAATGGTTTTTATAGTTTTGTTTTAAGATTTGCATAAATTATTAAGATATCATTACTTTAAAATCGTGTCTGTCAATTATAATGATATTTAATATTAAATTCTTCTCTACTAATAAGAAAATACATTTATCCAATACTCTCACTCACTAAAGCAAAAGATTATTTTTGTTTGTGACTAAATACATAAGCAGAGATTATGATAAAAGTTATTATGCACGTTATTATCGTTTGCCACTACATAAATAAAAACAGTAAACATTATAAAATATCAAACATTATAAAAGTAAAACACCCTTTATAGGCGTAATTTTTACTTCGCAAATCCTCAATTTCAATAATATCAGAAATAATAGATATATAATTTTAGAATTATATATCTTATTCCTAATAATTATTGGAATAAAAATAATAGTTTATACATTATGTAATTTATGTTATTCATACACTTGAAATTAATTGCTTACTTTGTTTAAGATTTAACACTTTACATAATAAATTATTAATATTAACTTACACTCACACCGGCCTTTTGGTGGAGAGGTTCCTATAGGACTTCTCACTATGAGTCTTGCCGGGTTTGATTTCCAGTCGAATAGCGATTTTCCGCCATTGGACAGTTTCCTTCCTGAGTTAACGACTGGAGTTTTGTGTTATCCACTCACTTTCCTACTGCGGTTGGCAATCCTAAGCCACTGCAAAATTCCCCCCCCCCACCCCCAATTGAGAACCACAGGTGCGCCAGAACTTTCCTCTCCCACGGCGCTATCAACGGTCACCACCCTCGCAAAACAACCAATCAGGTATTATCTTTGAAAGATTTGTGCAATGGGAGTGCATGACTTGATGTAAGCTTTTGGATGTACGCCATTGCTAAGCACATGTAGTCTGTAGAAGAAAACTACAAAAAACACAAAATACAAAAAACACAAATTAAGCAAAAAATTACTGTTGTCAACAGGATATAAAAACCACATAATATTCCATAACAGGAATATGGTCAACAAACAAAGAAAAACAAAGAAAAATGGACAACAGAACGAAAAAAAAAAACACAAATGATGACAGCACAAATATATTGAACCCAAAAAAATTCAGCACAACAGTTGAAATGAGACAAAAACACAGCAAAACGAAAATACGAAACAAACACAATAGTTTTCCAAAAACAGAAACAAGTGACGTTTCGGGAACTGCTATCTGCTCCCGTCCTCAGGCAGAGACGCACCTGGTACGAAAACACAGGTGCGACTCCAATCAGGTCTCATCGTCGTCATAAACACTCGCATGTTCATAGAACGTGATAAACAGTAACTATACAGATTGACATTGACAAATATATTATTTAGCTTGGGCATAAAAATAAAAATTTAGCTCGTGGAACTTCAGCCATGTACATCCACTACAGAGACCCTTGCCCAAAAAAGATATATTCCTTAAAATGGTTCTAAAGAATGTCCATTAGCAGTCAATTGTTTGATTCAAATCAGCGGAGAGGGAAGAATGAGGGAATCCAGTAGGGAGGCATGATGTTATTTTCAGCTCATGAAATTTTTCTGCCTCTCGTGGATATTTTACGCAAAGAAATCACACGCTAATTTATTCCACGTCATATCTTGTAACAAAACTTATTAATCACATTGCCTAATAGTTTGTCGTAACGATTTAACCTAATCCAACATTATTTACTTCACCTTAGCTGTTTTTTTAGTCGATGCAAGTTGTGGTGGGTAGAACCTTCACCCACTGAGCACATATTAAAATTCTTAATGGATTCTGTTTCCAACATTTTTGTATACGTGCTGAAAAGTATTCAGAACAATAGATAATTAAACCAATCATATTTATGCTCCAAAATGAACGTAAACGACAATATTTTAAAAACATTGTAGCATTTGCAATGGTATGTTTTGATATAAGTTAAAAAAAAATATTTTTTCAAAATGTATTTAATCTATAAAAGATATTTCAAATTTTGGAGCTGAGCACTAAAGCTCTTTGATATCACGAGTAAAATAAATCTTATTGCCAATAATGATTCAAAGAAATAGATTTCTGTGATATTATTTTAACAGCTAGCTGAAAATATGCTAATATATGAAATATACATAGAACCAGACCATGCAATTTGCAATGTTCCGGCATTGAAGGTTACTGTAGATGACATAAGCTGGTCATTGTTCAAATGAAAGTACTGACATAATTCTCCAATTCTGTGTCGGTTGTCTGTGATAACCGAGTTGAGTGATGAGTGTCATTTTCACGACACAGGCTTAAATATGCATGTAATGATATCAACGCTTATAGAAAAAAAACACGTTTCAAACTGAACTTAAAGAACGTTTGCAATGAAAGTACATTTTTGGCATGATTTTTAGTATAAAAAATAATAACAATGATCTCTAGAATGTTACAAACATAACTTCATGGGGAAATAAAGCAAACCTGTTAGGGAAATTCTATAATTAATGTTTTTTTTTAAATTGGCAATCGTCACATAAAATAAGAAAATATGTAATGGATATATTAATTTTTGATAGCTGCTGTGCTGCTGTAATTTAATTTAACCTTTGAGTGAGAACTTAAAAAAATTAATTAAATAAATAGAAATAACGTAATACGCCATATTTATAGTATTGACATCTTTAAAACAATAAATATATATATATTAAAATTTTAAATCTTTTTATGTAGGTATGAAAGCAAACTTTTTTTTTGTTTTATATTATGTATTTTTTGAGTGTTTCAATATATATTCAAAATTCTGACATATTGAAATATGAAGACCAATTTTTGTTACTTAAAAATATGTCCAAATATTTCTGAAAATGGTAAGTTAGACAAAATGTTTAAAAGGCCAATAAAAATTAACGTGACTCGGGGGGCATAAATCACTATGTCACAAAAAAAAACATATTTTTCGAGAGAGTAGTTTAAAGAATTTTAAATAGAGCCTCTCTTATATACTCAACTGTATGTGATTTTTTTGAAATATCGTAGACCTTAGTGTTGTATGCCAATAGAAAGAAAGTTAGACGGCGGTAAAGTTTTTTTTTTTTTACCCAAAAGTGGACATGGTGTTTTGTGCCGTCGAGGCGCAGGTACTTGTATTTTAAACACAAGTCAGTGCGTGTTTCGGCGGCTAACACTTACCGGCCCTTCTTCTTTCTTCGCACGCAGGCGAGGTGACGAACGTGTTCCTGAACGAGAACTCCAACGAGATCTTCAACGACATGAAGCCCAAGATCGTGAAGTCGCTGAGCGAGATATTCTCGGTGATCGCAAACCAGATCCTCAGCGCCTACCCCAAGGAGGTGCTGCTTCCCTCACGAAGATGAAAGGACACTTGGTTATTCTTGGTGGGGTGGGGAGGGGGCAGGTTGGTGGTGAGGAGTGTAAAATGAGGGTCGCTCTTCCACTTTGTCACCGTTTGCCCGCAACCAGTCTGTAAACACAGTCAGGACTAAAATATTTTCTTTCGGTCAGAATCATCGCGAGTCAAAATTAAACACTTAACTTTGGTGTAGAGGAAGTATGTACAATATTTACAAATTTCAAACAAAACTCCAATTTCCTTTTTCTCTTTATACTCTCATGTTTTGGTCCAATACTTTTGAAAGGAAAAAAAAAATTATGTCGAAATAACTAAAATGCAAAACCTGTAGTGAAAAATATCAAAATTTATATACATTTTTTTATAATATTGTGTAAGTGGGCTTAAGAAATGTACAGCCAAAATATAAGTATATTTAATGGTTTATAATTTGGTTTGTTTGATTTGATATTTGTGTCGAATATGTGGCATAAAATGTTTAGTAAGCCCCCCTTTATTTTTCACAAACAAGTGCTCTGAAAAAAGTTAAAGCATCATTACCATACAACATATTATAAATCACGAATACTGGTGCAATTTAATACTGAAGAAAACATTTATGCCTTTAAGCCTCGATGGATGTTTTCGTGCAGTATTCACTAAAAGCTTGTAACAGAACTACTGGCTGAGCAAATATACAATCATCTATGAAATTTATTATGAAATAAAATGTCTCTAGTTCGCTCACAAATACTGAAATTAATATATATTCGTGTAATTGTGATTATGTTACTTTTTTATAAGTTTTACTATGTTTTTCACATATAAGTAGGCCTTACATTTTCAACATCATAATTTTTTTGTTATCTGTTTTCAAACACACACTCATAAGGCTATATATATATATATATATATATATATATATATATATATCCTTTATTACTGGAATCATCAGTAAACAGTAATCTTATTATCAACTATTTTCACTTTGTAGGGAAACATTCCAGTCAATATTGCGCAAAACCAAATACCAAAATACATTCCATTAAGACGGTCAGATGATTGCTAAATATTTCGCAGTAATTTCCATAAAAGCTTCCCAGGAAACTTCCAAGGAATTTCCCAATGAAAATTCCTTCGTGGCAAACCCGCGTTTATCGTATGTTTTTGTTTTTCATATGTTAAACGTGTTTCCTTTGGTATTAGTTCTACATTATTCGCATAAACTTTAAAGATTATTAATTTAAAAGGTGTTATGGTGATTGTATTACTTTTTAAAACATACTTTATTTGTTTGAAATGCATAAATATTTTTTCCCAAAATTATATTACATAAAAAATGTCCCTAACATCATAAGGCATTTATTGTACATTACTTGAGTCAAGAATTGTATTATCCTCTTTTCTTGCTTCACATTTGAGGTGATTTAAAGACCTATCACAAATATGTAGATTGAAAGGAAAAATCACGGAAAAGCATTTATTTTCCATAAATGGTATTTTTACAGGAAACCGTTAAATTATATTCAAACGAAATTATTTATTTAGAAAGTATAGTTTTCCTTCAGAGAAAAATTGTTTATTAACATTATTACTAAATTAGATAAAACTTTTTAATTTTGATTTATTTTTACTATCAAAACTATATTAAACATTAATTTTGAGTTCTTTCAAACAATTGTAGTTTTTAGGAAACGTAAAGGGAATTTTTTTCTTCAAAAATCTTTTGCAAGCGTTTTTTTTTTTTCAATTTGAAGTGCTTAGTGAATTAATTTAGTTGTAGTGAAGAGAAACACGCATAGACAAGAAAATTTAGTTCAATTAGTACTACACATGTAGTCATAGATAAAGTCAATGCTTTTGTTCCTAGTTTAGTTGCTTCCATGTAACAGAATGAAATACGTTCTGTATTTAAGTAACTTTTCGTGTGACATGAACGTTGTAAAATCTGTGTTGTAATTTTTTGAATTTATTTAAATTTCTATGATGCAAAAAATACAAGAAGTTATGTGTTACAAATTAGTATTAAGTGTTTTTGTATATTATTTGCAGTTGTTTCCCAATAAATACCAAAGTGCCTTATTCGAGATAATGTGTGAATAATTGTAAACCTTTGAACTACTTTAGAAATATTTTATTTATTTAAATTCATATGAACTATAATTTTAAACCTAAGCACAAAAATCTCATTCCTATGGTTGTATAAATACGCAAAGGCTTTCGAAAGCTGTTGTTAATGGTTATCCTGAAATATAGTTCAACAAGTTAATGTTGGAATAATGCCTCCTAACCAACAAATAGAATGGTACCATTCTTCACTATAAGTTTCATTTTCAAAAAAATTCCAACCGCCAAAAACGAGATGTCCTTACTTATCCCCTGGCGAATATTTGGAAATGAGTTTAGTATGGTTATCTTCTTCCGTTTTGCTGAGCATGTAATTCAAATATATGGGAAATACACGGCTGAAGTTGAGGATGTGAAGTGTGTTTTCTCGTATTCTCGTAGTGCTTCTATGCTCCTTCACAGGCTCTGATCTGACGTAAAATCTAGCGTATCTGGGCAATAACACGGTCGGAGTTCAGAAGTCAAAAGCACGACTAGGAAACACTGGCCTTCATCAACGTCCGCAATGTTGACCAAACGGAAGCCTCCCCACCGTTTGATACTCAGGATATTGTTTCATATTCACACGATGTTTTTAAAAAAGACCAATGATGTACACAAATATAATGCAAATTAAAAAATTTCTTGGTTCAAGTCAGTCAAAAAACAAGGTAGGGACAGTTTCCGAACAAGAAATATTTTTTAAAATTGGTTCAGGACCAAGAATTACTGAGAAAATAAATGTGTACGCCACTATTAAATATATGCATTTAGATTTAAAGTAACTTTTACTTTTAAAGGTATATTTTCAAAGCAATGTTTTCCAAACAAATTGTACTCTTGTCCCATCCCACCTTGGGTCTAATAGTCTTTAGATGGAAATGTCTGATTCGTAAGTTGGGACTAAAACATCACTAATAGTTTCATTTGTTGGTTAACCCTGTAATTATTTTGCATAGTTCACAGAATAAACGTTCGTTATTAAGTAAATTTGCGCATGATTCATGAGCACAGGCACTGCACTCGTCACAATTAAGCCAGTCTTCATTAGATGATGAGTATGGTAGGTAAAATACAATGAAGTGCTAGTATTCCTATTTAGAAGTCACAATCTTCCGAGATTTTCTTAAATTATTTGCTTTGTTTGAAGGGTTTACAGCACTTTTAGTTGAAAAATTGTCATTCTGCTAATGTTCTTTCCAGAATTTGTGTTTTGAAAATCGTTTGTGTTTCTCTTGCGTTGATAATTTGTTTTCTTAACTCGTATTTGTTTGGCGTTCCCTTCAATACTTTCGCCCCCAGTAATTTTCTTCTTCCTTTTCTTGCAGCAGTGGCAACAGGATGTGGGATTGTATCTTCAAATATGAGACATTGTTGTGCTATTGTAGTCTGAAGAAGAAGCTGGAACATCCCTCTGCGAGGAAACTACGTCTGACTGGTGATTGAAGGTTCCAGACGATTGGTCGGCTGCAAAGTTTGTAGGTGTTGTTAGATTCTACTAATGATGAATCAGCTTGAGAGATCTGTCAGCGACTAAAGAAAGTGGCGGATTCATAATTTTGAAAAATGCTCTGTTGATGGCCAAATTTCAGTTAGTCTGAATCCTCTGTTTGCATTTGCCATCGCTGCTGCACTACTATATGATTGACTGAAGGCGAAGACAGCCGTTATTCCACAAATATTCTGCCAGGGTGTTCTTTATTCCATCGTTGAACTTCTTGGTTTTAATAACAGATAGTGGGCCCAAAAATGCCAATGTCTTACGCCTGTAGTGTGTGAGGGTAAGCTGAGTAATATGACACAAATTTAGGAACAGTATTCAAGTACTGACATACATTTAAGTGGATGGTATGGCGATCAACTATGAGAAGCACTTGGTTTTCTTTTGATGGTCTAATGTGCATTACAAAGTGCTTCATGTATGACAAAAATAAATCTGCTCTAACCCATCCACGGCCAATAGCTCCAGTTAGTAAGATAGAGCCCCTCGGGAGAACAATATAAAATAATGTTTCTCTCTCTTTTTTTTTTTTTTTTTTAGAAAAACATGAAAGCAGGAGGGACTAAATTACCACAGGTGTTCACACATTATCGTCGTAAAATTTTTGAATGTTGCAGAAATCGTAAAATAAAAAACATTAACCTGTTTTTTGCCATGTTGCCTAACATAGAAAACCAAGTTGATAGAGTAACAAGAACATAAAGTGTTAGTCCTGATGGTTTTTTTTAAACATAAAAATACATTTATCCCTACAAAGGTAGATGGAAAAGTATGTAGTGCTGCGATAAGCATGTATTCGACGATAAAGGGATACATCTGTAGCCAAACCTCCGAATACTTAAATAAATAATTTTAATAAAAGATTCAACATTGAGTTTTGGACTTTCAACGTTTCGTGCAAGAATGAGATTTTTTGAGGTACTACTTCGCTTCCCGTATAAAATATTTTTAAAGAAAAGTAAAGCAAGAGCTGATGAAGACCAAGTAGATTTTATGGATAGTAAGGAGAAGATCCAAAGAGCTTTCAAGGAGAATCAAGATATTCTAGTAAACATCCCTAAGGTAGGGTTTGGAAACACGAACAATGTAAACATGTCCAGAGGATCCTTTGCAGATCCAGATCCTATAGAATAACTGGTACTGACATAAACTTGGTTTCACAGTTTAAAGTTATACTAGAAACCATTTCCAATGGACACAGTATTGAGTGGAGAAGTTTGCAGCCCACTCAAAAGAAACTGCTTAGTTCTATGTGCACTTACATGGGTGGCATTTTATGAACTTACAGTTTCAAGAATTATAGTGCACTAAGCCACAGAAACAAAAAATTTAATCTTTCCTAGCGGTCAATTGTCCGAAAAAAGCTGCCGAGACGAGGAATAAAAACGTTTATCTTTACAGACAAAAATTCTTTAGAAAATATTTGCGAGAATAATGGAATTAAGATGTTCTAAACAGTTTGTGATTTAACTTCGAACCAATGATTAGCAGTCAGTTACCATAAACTCACCAAAAAAAAAGAGAATCCAATCCTTGATACACTTGTCACAAAACAGACAGCAGCATTAGCAAAAATAAAAATGATACCAAATCTGAAGACTCTGATTAATTTATTAATTTAGACATAAGAGCTATAATATTTACATACATCAGTGTGTGTTTATCAGAAACAGTTTTATTTGCACTAATAGTATTTGTGGTTGAAAATGTTTGATCTGGCATTTCTGAAAAAAAATATTTTACGTAAGTCTATTTATAAAATAAGTTTTATTTGTTTTAGTGCCATCTTAAAATTAAACGTTTTCTCAACCCTTCATTGTTAAATATATATTTTTGTTATATATAACATTTTATATTTAACTAAATTAAGAATAAACATCAATAAATTCAATAAAACTTTCTTAGGTTCATTATGAAATTATTTCATTAATATCTTTCGTAAATATCATCTGGAACTGTTCTATTTTATTTAATTGTGATTTTTATTTGCGCCCAAAATAGTTTCGATTACTATTAGAGTTGTATTTGATATTTTGAAACAATCTTTCATTTTTGATTTTCTATTGTACTTCAACAGTAAAATGTAGGCACTAAAAGAAAATTAAGAATAATGTTATTTACAAAGAATAAAGTTCAACAAACTGAAACTTTGTATTTAAAAAAAAGTATTTTTTATTTAATTAATATCAGAAGTATTTTTAATTTAATTAATTGAATTTTTATTAGTAAATAAAAAGTATTGGCATGTGAAGTCATGTAATTAA
This sequence comes from Bacillus rossius redtenbacheri, assembly GCF_032445375.1. Classification (NCBI taxonomy): domain Eukaryota; kingdom Metazoa; phylum Arthropoda; class Insecta; order Phasmatodea; family Bacillidae; genus Bacillus; species Bacillus rossius. Next base: position 69,367,548 of record NC_086333.1, on the reverse strand, counting down.
TATCTATAAGATTATCTTAAAACGTTTCTTCCAATTATACTACAGAAAAATTTATACCATCAAGAATACAAAATAATGACTATCGATTTAATAAAATAATGTTTACCAAACCAAGAACTGTTTACTCTCATTATAGATTTTTTCTAAACAAATAAAACAATAAAATAATAATTTTGGTCAGTTCTTTAAATTAAAATCTCCACTGTGGGACGTACGAATCCCAAGACTACTCTTATGCATCCTCTCACTAATATCATCCTCGCAAAATCCACAAATAGCTTTAGCGTTCATTATTTTAGCTTCAGCAGTGTTCGTCTCATCTTATGCCACCTTCCGTTTGGGGAACATATATTTAATACTAATAACAGAGAAGTTAAGCCCTTATGAAAATTAATCTTCACCAGTTTATAAAATATCGTTAATTATTTCAGGAGAAGCATTATCATTTAACTTTACTTCCAGAAAGAAAAAAATGAGTTGTGACCAGAATGTGACTACCAGAAATCCCAAGATTATAAAATTAGAAGAGGATGTGGATTTATCCATTAAACAAGTCCCGATAATATTAGACCACAAATTATTTAAATCATCTTTTTTACAGTAGACTAACACTCTAAGACTGACCTTTTCCAGAAAATCTGTTTAATGTTTAAAAATAACTGGCGTATTATAACTTTTTTGATTCGTCCCTTAAATGATTCTTACGGTATGAAAGACTGATTTAAACTTTTATATTGGACATTCGCCATAGCAAGTTTACACTTCGTGTCATCGAGGAAACCCGAAGAACGGAAAAAGCGAAAGGAAAACGCACAAACACAAACAGAAAGCCAAGCCAGAATTAGCCTATATAAATTTTTATAATGCATAGAGAGCATAAAAAATTCAGAGGAAGGAATTAGTCACAACAATGTCACAGCACAGATGAACCTAGTAGGCTAACGAATAGACAGTTACGATAAGAATAGTAAACACAAATAAATAAAATCCTTGGATAACAGAAAGACAAACAGACGAACCTAACGATTATTTAAAGCGGATATTCTGTACAACAGAGCGACTCACAGGCGAACTCAGTGATGAGAATAAGCACATATTCTAGACAACACTACGATGACAGCACAGACGACCACAGTGGCTTCCGTATACAGAACATTTGTGACGTTTCGGGAATTGACATCTGTTCCCATCATCAGGCACAAATCGACTGTTAGCGAACACTGGAGTAAGTCAAACACATATAAACCCCCTGTTTTCCAGTGTTTTCATATGTAATAATGAAAGTATGTATACTGTTATTGAGAAACTAAATAAAGTAATTAATTTTAAGAAAAAATATTTTTTTGATCCTTACTCAATACTAAGTAGTAATTACTTAGGTTTATTGCGTTTTTATTTTAAATCACAATTTAAGAAAACTTAACAGTTGTATTTTGGTAAACAATTTCAATAAAAAATTTAACCAGAGATTTTTTTTTGTTTAGCCAAACAAAAATTTTTTTTTTTTACAATTCTGCTTGAAAATCAACTAAAACATTGATGTATACTTTTAACCTAATGAAATACGCAATTAAATCAAATATCCATTTCTTGACATATATTTGAAACCATTTTAAATTGTATAAAAAAACCAAAACATAATAATTGTTTTAAGTCATAGCTAAGTGTATGAACATATCATAAATAGTTCATTTGTACAATTGGTTTTAAAATAATGTTTTTTTCTTCTGTATAAACTTTGTGTATGCTTATTCATGCAGCTTAGAACACACGGCAACTTTTGAGCCAATTTAAAATTAAATTGTTTTTAAATATCCTGTGCTTTCGTTTCCATACAAAAATTTAAACAAAAAATTCCTAACAAACTTTAATTTTGGCACAGACAGCTAAACGAAAATTCTTGCATCCCTTCACAACATTTTTTTTGCGTTTGTAAATTTAGTAATGGCATGAATTTTACAAGTTAGTCATGATTAAAGAAATGAATAATCATCATCCTTAAATAAATCAACCCGTTAAGAAAGGTACATTTCCAAGAACAGTGAGACCATTTTTCACGTGTTTCGCACTCGCGAGGCACATTTTCTCACAGTTGAGTGCAAGTACGACTGTGTAGTTTAGCAACATACGGTCTCCTGTTGTTTTCCACAACTGCCACGTGAGTGTTGACAGGTTTGCCCACCTTTTAGGGGTTATAAAACACCTCGGTTTCTAAGTTTCTCCAATATTATTGTCAGTATGAACATAATTTCTGGAGATTTTATTTGTTAAACATTTTTTTTACTCCTTAATATTATTTCCAGTAGTGTGAGTTTCAAATACGATATTTATTTTCCGTGGTCGTTGCATCGAAATCGTCAAACTGACGTTCAAAACAACACATTTGTATTTGGTGCATTATGTTTGCACATAAGTGAAAGAAGCAAAAAGGCTCCGTAAACTTTCAAGACCTTTTTATTTATGACCTTTAATACAATTAATAAGGTTACCAATGTTAATTTTACGTTTTACATTGTAATGATTTTTTTTTAAATTTTTTCATACAGTTCTAAAGTCAATAATCTCAATGAATAACATTTGATCTTCTAATTTTTATGCAGGTAATATAACTTTTTTATATGAAAATGTTAGTATCGTTATTTCAATAGCAAGAATTAAATACAATTTGGTAATGTTTTCTTTTTTCTGAAATTTCATTAATTAAAATTAATTTAAAATTGATTATGTTAAACTTTATGTTTCCTTTGTTCTTTGACTTTTTTGTCATTGTTTTATCATATATTATCTTTGTGTTGTTTTTTTTACTGTCTCTGTGTACTATTATGTGTTAATAATGTATTATTTTATTTAATATTTGTTAAATGCCCACTTATTAAAGGTCATGACTGTTAGCCGGTACTCAAAAAATAGTAAGAATAATAATCATTTAAAAATCTGTTTAAACCTTGTGTCTTGCGTATTACAACTTTAATAATTGATTACTTAAAATACATATATTTAAATTTTTTACTTTTTGTTAAATTTTTCATTGAATTTAGTTTATTGACGTTAGTGAGTGCTGATTCGTATTTTCGCAGCTGCTGTTTCCACTATATGTAGCCTATTTGTAGTATTAAAACATTTATATCACATTAAGCTGTCATCTTTTGAAAGTATTTCGCGCTTTTGATGAATATCAGCGGAGGGTATTAAGGGTGACATAAGCTGAAACATCAAATGCCTAATAGCCTCTATGCGCACGCGCACAGCTGGCGTTGCCCTAAGTATGACTTTACCTGACTTGTAAATTGTTAAACCCGAATATTAGTGACTAATATAAGAAAATATACAGTTATGTTGCCTAACCGTATAGTGTTTGGTTCTGTAAAAAGAATTATACCTAAGCGTTATTTAGTACGTAAAATCTTTTCAGCGATTTAAACACAAAATCTAGGAGCTCCAAACTTAACACGTTTCTCGAACTTTGTTTGCAATAGGATTTATCCAAATTGTATTGAACAGTTTGTAAATGAAGATTTTCTAAGGCATCTCTGGATACAATGACGGCCGTACGTAAAATGAGCATAAGAGTTTTATACACGGTTTAAGGTTTCTGAGTTAGTGCGCAAAACCTACAGAATAATGACTCGACTAGACAGTTTCTGGCGCGAAACCAATAAAAATGTTTCTGTCCACTGAACGGAAGGTAGGTACTAATTTTCCTTTAAATGACATTCGGTCCTGGTGCCTATTGGTCAAATGCCTGGTGAAAGAGCTAAGACATTTTTTCTGTGACATAAAATTTCTGGTTGTCGTTCAAAATACTTTTGGTCAATTGAACTTTCTGTTGGATGAATTTTGGGTCTAGTGCCTGTCAGTTTAGTGTCTGGCGGTCAACAGTCTATTGCCAGAGGTAAGATATTTTTTCATTGAGATACATTTTCAGGTTTTCTGTCAAATGAATTTTTCGGTATAATGACTTTCTGTCTTGTGACTTTTTATATGGTGCAAGTCGGTCTACCACCTGTTGCCAGAGAGACCAAAATTTCGGATTTTCGGTCAAAGTACAGGTCAAATGACGGCAGGTAAACTTTTTGGTTAAATGACTTCCTGTATAGTGCCTGTCAGTCCAGTGCCTGCCTGTAAGTGAAATGCCTGTCGGTGTTATTGCCTGATGGTTTAATGAGTTTCAGTCCTCTGCGGTGGCCCCTCACACAAAAAAAAAAAACAAGTTTTAAAATTCGTCTCCGTTGTAGGCTCGAGTATTGAGGCAACTTTGCGGAAGGGAAAAAAATAAAGACCATGCTGTTTCATTTCCTCGAGAGAAAAAAATATAACACTCGTTGCACCGAACCAATTACGTAAACGTCAGCTGGCAAAGTCACCGAAGGCTATTGTGGCTGCTGCAGCAACGCGTCCAATCACGAGAAGAGGGGTTTGCCTTGGCGAGCAAGCAACTTGGACGGTGCGTGCTAACGGCTCTACAGCGCTGAGGAGGCGACAACAGGACAACAGGAACAACATCCGCACAACACCGTACGTGACTCTTAAAGCTAGTTCATAGCTTTGCTGCGCATGCATGTGCCGAGGGAAACATTTCTTGTAGTTATTTTTTTTTAAATAGTTCTCATTTAAATAATCGTTCTGTTAAGTTCTAAACAAATGGAATAAATTAACATAAACTTTAATTAGGTCTAAGTACAGAAAAAAAGATTTATATAGCTAAAAGTGTAAGAAATATTAAAATAATAACCATGGAAAAATTTAAAATGTTATGTTTCAAAAGAGTCTTTGACTAGTTATATATACTTTTAAAATAATAAGTTAGTAAAAAATTATAAACTGATGATGAATAGGTATTTGATAATATTTTTGTTTTTATTGTATGAACTAATTGGAGTAGAAGCACTTTTCCCGATGTTTGCTTTCATGTTGTTTTCCAATAGTTGATGTTAATGACGATATTTTGTTATGATTTCAAAGGGAGATATCTACTCATATCAGTCTCTTCTTCCCTTCCAAGAACCCGTACGCATCTGCTTGCGCTATAACCTGTGCAAATACAATTTTCTCTGCAGTATAAGAAAAAACTATCAATGGTCTATGTATCCTTCTGCAAATTTTTCTTTGTAAACAGTATTTGTAAAAAAACTTTATTAAGTGGTCAGTATTCGTAAATGTACGTGATGCCTTGCATTAGACAGTTGGGTAATAAGTACTATTGCCACTACTTTTGAGGGCTATTTAATTAGACAAAAATTACATTTGTAGCTTTTTAGGTGGAGAAATACAGTGGCTATTTGGACTGGTAATTTTATTTTCTTGTAAGCGTACGAACGCTACGTCCTAAAGAACGTTGAGATGTGATGTAGTGCGCTGTCCAACGGGAAGCCTAAGATGTACATCAAGTTCTGTCCCTGCCCGAACACGCCCAAATATTCACCTTCGGCCAACCTCGGGATTTGTTTTATTTTTGCGCAGGAAAAATGAATTCAAATATTAAAAGTGGTCGGTTAGGTTAGCTACATTTAAACACCTTAAAACACTATGGACGGTTAGTTAGGTTAGTATAGATACATTAAAATAAACAGAGAAATATAAATATATATAAATAAACCCGAGGTTGGCCGAAGGTGAATATTCGGGCGTGTTCGGGCAGGGACAGAACTTGATGTACATCTTAGGCTTCCCCTGTCCGACCCGGGTTTCTACCAAGCATTAACATTTCCCAACGACCGTGACAGAAAATGGTACTATATCTAAAGGAAAAGTACTAGCCTGTAATTTTATGTTGTTTTACACTGTGGAGACACTTTTGCGATATTGACCTGCTCTTATAAATTATTCAAAATGTAAAGCCACAGAACCCACAACAGATATTATAAGAAAAAAATGACTAAACCCTACTCTACTGTTTGTTGTAAACTTCTCTGATTTTGAGGCCTCCGTGTGCTTTCTCGAAGACAACAGATGTCAGAACTATAATTCTTATATGTGACACTTTTACTGATTTACTATGCATTTTTAATGTTCAAAACAATAGTCCTACTGTAATATGAATTAAAGTAATTATTCATAAAACTGTCCAATAATTAATATTATGTTAATACTTTTATAAACCTCTAATTCATAAAAAAAAAGGAATTAAGAATTTTATAACAGCATGCTAAATCAGTGTGTTCTGAAACCATAAAATTAGGAACTGATATATATTTATTAATTTTTTGTAAACCTAGTTCATATATTCAAATGAGTTTGTTGCTGCTGTTGAAAAAATAGAAAGCACAGAAGGGTTAAGACTGACGTTTTAAAAATAAACATTTGCTCTTCTAAAGAGTTTTGAATTAATATATATGTATAAGTATATATATATATACACATATATACATATATATATATATATCTGACTAGGTGTGTGGATAAACGTACTAAATCACTAAAAACTACCTGCTCCAGTAAGAAGGTAGGTACGGGCAGTGAAGAAAGACACTGTGGCATTTAGTTTAACCCAAAGCGTACAGATGTCACTAGCGTTTCAGACGTTACAGTTCGTGATTCCGCTTGCAGATGACAGCACAGAAGAAACCAACTCGAAGGAAAATATTATATAGAAAAAGGAGAGTACCCAGAATTCAATTTCTTGAGATGAAAATGGGGTATATAGAGCTTATTTGACTGCTGTTTGTGTTCAAATTAATTCCTTTTGTTGGTGGGAATGTTAGAAATTTTTTTGAGATAATCATAGAATTTCGAAGAAAGGGTATTATATCCCCCCCCCATTTTTATTAACACCTTGTTAAGAATCTAATGTAATCCAACATTAACCCCCTCCCCTAAAAAAACTACCCCTAAAAACAGCTCGTTTAAGCTTTAATCAGAATTTATTACCAGAAAGAGTAATAATTATTATATACCGTAGTAATTATAAGAATATTTATAAAGCTTATTGTTTAAATTTTTATACGTGTAGGTAGTAGGTAAAACATTTCTTAATCAATGTACCAGGAGTATAATTTTTTTAATGAAAACTTAATAAAACTACCTATAATAAAATACAAAAATTCAATGTATTAAATGGCAACAACACAAGATTTTTTAAATAAAACCTTAAGGATGTTCATAATTCATTATAAAAAAGAAAGAATATAATAAAGGCTATTTCTGTTATTTCCTAAACATTTTATTTTCTTTTGTTGGAGTGAAATCTTAAATGATATAATGCACTGTAACGAGATTTTGACTTAAGAATTGTCAATTCGTTACTTTCGTAAAGCGTGTAGTTGTACGTTTTAATATGTTTTTAAAGGTCTCTTTTTTCACATAGTTGATTAATGTTAAAACTGTTAAATATATATTTACTCCGCTTCAGAGGCTAAATATAATTTAGTTTACTAACAACGCCTACACCTCTCGAATTAATTAATTGTAATTAAACGATTGGTTTGTACGTAATTAACCACTAAAGGTTTTCACTAAAATAATAATAAAAATTATTAAGTAATCTATCCAACTAACTAAAAATAAAAATGTTTACTTAAAAACCTCACAGCCAATTCATATGTTAAAAATTTTAACACACATGCCACGCCATTTTTTAAGAAGTTTAGAAATCATTGTGATGAGGTCCATTTTTTATGTTGCAGTTTTGTGTATTTTTTCTCGTTATTATAACTTAATTTTAAAAACAAAATTCTGACTTAATCATAAGTTTTGTAAACAATAATGCTATCTCTTCTCCAGAATATATACATTTTTTACAAAAATATTCCTGTACAAACACGGCTTCTATTAAATAGGCCATTAGATTAAAGTTTCCTTAAAATAACCGGTCAACAGCTCATGGGTGAACAAATAATTGTCACGAATTAAATAGAAGTACGTTTTTAAAAAGCAACTGGCTTCTCATGTGTGTTTTTCATTCAATTAAAATAAAAGTTAATTATTTTTTCCGATTGTGTTTAAAATTATGATCACTTTGCAAACAGGTTATACGCTCAAAATATTGAATCATCAGCCAAGATAGAAGTGAATTTATATTAAGAAAATCAATATTTACCTAAGCTTAAGACTTATTTTAATTATTTGCGAAATCATTTGCGAATTTCCATGAACTATTATTATTTTATATTATTCTGAATGGTGCTTGCAATAAAGAAGATGGATTCAAGATGTAGTTTTGGACATACGCCATTGCTGATCAGCAAAAGGCGTAAGTCCAAAAATACATCACGAATTATATTATTTTATAGCTAACCATTCAAGTATCATCATGAAAATAACTATTAAATATTCATATAAAAATATTTAATTTTTAAATTTTATGTGTAAACATACACAACTGCTTGTTGAAATACATTCACATTCAGCATGTATTTTACCCAGGAAATTAATTTTTTTTCTCTCAAAAAATCTTCAAATTATTACAAAGTATCTCAGATGAAACGTTGCACAGAGTCAAGGAGGAGCTTAGGGCGTCAATTAACTCGTCGCCTCTACTGGCAAGGTAGTGAGCGAGTGTGCAGTCTTGTTGTGCAGATGTGTGACTTCAGGTGTTGTCGCTATACTTTGACTTTTATACATTTTCAAATTTTTGTTGAGACTATCTGAAAATGTTTATTCAATAGTAAAATGAAACTTAGTTAAAATACCTGACGTTAGGCATATATATGTATTAATACTTAATTTAAAAAAATATTATTTTTTAAAACAACGGAAATGTCAACATTGGTATGTCCTTTCAGATTTTGCTCAAAATTCCCAGTAAACTCACAATAATGTTCCCTGAATGTCAGTCACAAGAAAGAAAGACGCCAAAGAGTTTTTTTTTTCAGGGAACTAAGTGAATCTTTGCACACATTATATCAACACCTATCTAACCTTTTTTGAATGTTTCGCTTTGTAATGGAACATCAACATAGTATTTAGGAGTCAAGAATGTTGACGTGCATAAAATAAAAAAAAGAAAGAAGTTCCTAGGCTTATGGACATTGCCTACCGTCACGTCTCAGCAACACTGCAATGGTTTTCCTTGACGGTTGAACGCTGCATTGTTCAAAGCATCCGAAGGTAAACGCATGCAAATAGCGAGTCTACGTTGTCGCGCTAACCAAAGACTTGAGAGAACGTGTTGAGCAAACAAAAAAAGGCTCTTTTCGCACTTGAGAGCCGATAAAACGTGAATGCACAACTGCATGAGAACGCATCGTAAAATAATACTTTTTTATTTTCTTTCTTCCCACTCATCCGACCGTGAGTTCTCTGGATTGTTTGTGTTTTAAAAGTCCGTGGTCAACCGTGCAAGGCGAAGAAATGATTTTTTTTTCTTCTTTTTTTCCAACCGGTGTGGGGTGCTTTACGAAATAACCAGCTGACCTCATTCGCGCGGGCCGGCAAAACCAGACTGGACTAGCAGAAAGAGGGAGATGGGACTTCTCCCCTCTCGTCATTTTCCAAGATAAACTCAGATAACATGTTTTTTTTTTAATTTATTAATTTATTGGTCGCCAGCTGAAGAACAGGAGAATATGTCTGCGTCCATTCTTGATGAGTGCAGGTGCATTTTGCGTCGCAATCGTGTGCTAATGGAGTGCAGACACGGCTCTCGCAAAGCAAAGAAAGAGTGAGTTAATAATAAAAAAAGAAAGGCTCCGACCTTTCGCCACGTCCACGGAGCGGCCGGCCTGAAGGCGGTGGTTGTGACACTCGCTCTCCGGGCAGCTAGCGGGACGGATCCAGCGACGCCAGACGCCAGGACGCCTGCCGAGTCGCCGGTAGCAGCTGGACTGCGAGTTGGACTGCGAGTTCGCCGTGAGTTGGAACCCGCCGCAGACCAGGGGCGTAGCCAGGGTGGTGGTGGGGGGTGTGTTTAGGGGTTCAACCCCCCCCCCCCTCCCTTAGCACCAAATGTTTAATTAATTTCTTATTCATCACTCAAACAAATTTCAAATTAAAATTAATGCAATTTTTACCATTACAATATTTAAATTTAAGTACCGAAAACCGCTAAAATAGCACTATTTTACACCTTAAAATCCAAATTTTCCCGGGGAAGGACCCCCGAACCCCCCGCTTTAATTGGGGAGGGGGGGGGCGGCATGCTTCTTAACACCCCCCATACACAAATCCTGGCTACGCCACTGCCGCAGACATACCTACTTTTCCATTCCTCCGCTCCGGTGCGACGACGGAACATCTTCGCACACTCCTTCGGGCGAACGGAACGCGCGCGGACCAAAAAGACCCGATGGGTTAGTGCCATGAAAATTTCGCGAAAAGATCCCGAGCGTAGCTGGAAGTTTTAAACACTGTAGCATCCGTCTGTTTTTCGCGATCGGGCGAGTTACTTTGAGGTGCGTGTCCATTTGTTACAACCAACCAATCACACCAATTCAGTGTGGTTAGCAAACTCGTCCTTAGTGGTCTCGTGCAAACAAAGGCAACGACTTCTCTCGCAGACGGCCGCCAATCACAAGGAAGAAACCGCTGGTGTGGGTTTACCTTGTTGCAGTCTAGTAGGCGTTCAGATTTTTTCCGCGAAAATTTCCTGCCCCTACCGATGGGTTACCACCGGTCGTCACCGCACACACACACACTCACACACACACACACACACACACGACAGTACGCACACAAACACTTTCCCACGACAACCATCAGTCCACCGTCATTCGGATCCAAAACTCACGCTCGCCAGTCTACTGCGTAGACCGCCCCCACAGACAGCCAAACACGCGGACATTACGCCACAATCTTTCGGGCCACGTTCAGACAAGATGCGTCAACATCTCAGCTCTCGGCACGTTGCGTTTGGCTGGTGGATGCCGCGGAAGTAAAGAAACGGAAATGTGTTACAGATGGTGATGCTATCGATGGCGGATGGCGCGAATCAAAGTTCACACAGCCAACGGGAAATTCCACAGCATTAACTGTTTTAATTGATCTAAACAAGAAATGCAGTTTTTAATAGAACATCCTTGTCGAAAATCAGGTCCAAAGCCGGGATTTAGTTTTTTTCCCCTAAGTATTTTACGCTTTTATAGGAACCGTTTAGTTATATAGAGGGGCATGCAGATTTCGCGAAAAGATATCGAGACTAGATGAAAGTTAAAACACTGTAACACCGTCTGTGTTTCGTGATTGGGTGAGTTACTCCCAGGTACATATCGATTGTTACGAACACCAATCACAGTGATTCCTTGCGGGAGTAAACGCGTTCGTAGTGGCTCGGTCAAATAAGGCAACGACTTCTCTCGCAGACGGCCGCCAATCACAAGGAAGAAACCACAGGTGCGGGTATAACTTGTTGCAGTCCAGTAAGTGTTCAGATCTTTTCGCGAAATATGCATGCCCCTAGTTATATAGTTTGAAATTTCTGTCTGAGAATAGAATGATCCGATAGTCGACGTAGCTGCTGCTCGGGGCAGCGAATCCCAGTGGTGGGTGCGGAAACTGCGCGTGATACGCGTCAAGAAATTCAGTTGGAAACACAATTTTTGTATTTTTATCACGTTCGGCACAATTTTAATGAATTCCTCTTTCAGTTTCGTGTCTCAGTTTCGTATTATAAGTGTATTTGGTACATGAGAACACACGCATTTGCTCCTTACCGAGGTTATTTGTTACACATCTCTGGCGAGAAACATTATTTGCCTCTGCCATTAGTAGTATAAATTGGCACGTCCGAGTCCTGAGTTGATCTTGCTACCTCATTATGCTTATAATAGAAATTTCCTCTACCTGTTACTCAGATCATCTTCTCAGAGCGTTTCTTAACAATTGTTCATGCCCCGAATTTTTTATTAAAAATTGCCGGGATGACATTTCCAAATGGACACATTTTAAGAAAGAAAGTTTTTTATGTCCATTAAACTAAAGAAAACACAAGGCAGTGGTATTTCATGTGTTCAGATTTGATTTTTAACGGCATTAGCAAAAAAATAGCCTGGCAAAGCTGAAATGATATTAGATGTCTTATTAGGGCGTGCAACATAGCAAACTCTTATATCAAAGGCACCTATTCAACATTTATGCCAATTAAGGATAACCTAAGGCTGCATTTTGACAACACTATTTTGGCTTTTGGTCCGATACTAAATCATAGATAATGTCTTACCATGTGCAGATCTGTGTAGGAGAAACGCGCACAGTGAGTTCTTCAGTTATGATTCCAGATTTTTCACGGAGTTGGAGGAAGACAAATTTTTATTTTTATTTTTTATGTAAAACAAACCGTTTGATCGCAATACAGAATAAATTTACAAATGCATGCATGGTATGCATGTTTACTTTTACCACAGCTGTCAGTAAATTTTGCTGCATGTTTCAGTAAATTTAAATTATCAATGAACATGTTAAACTGTTATATTTGCAAAATTATTTTAACTTTTTTATCTTATAGCTGTTAATGGACCATGTGTATTTCTGAGCAATTTAGAATTCTTTGCTTTTGATTTTATCACCAATTGACAAACGTGCACATTAATAAATAAGGGCATATCCCTTACGTAAACTGATGTAAATTATATGATATTTTGTTGGTTTGAATAACCAAATATGCTATATTTACGCAATTCCTTGTTACTAGGAAATTTACTCTGAAAATAATTTTGTACTTAAACAAAGACGTTGGTGTGTACCTACAAGAAAAAATGTTCTAACAAACTCTTGATGTATGGGCAATTTCCTCTATTCGTCCAAATGTGTAATTTAACACGTTATTAATTGGAATGAAATTAGAACATTAGTATTTTTTTGGTACCAAAGCCTGTACACCAATTTAGTTTTCCAAAAACATTTGTGTAAAATTACAACAACTGAACTTCGTGCGCATAATTTTACGATTTTTGACGTGACAACGTCTAATAAATCGATGAACGCTGGCTGCACGCACGAAAAAGTGTCCCGTTACGCTCATTGTACGCTTGCGCCGCATCTATCTCTCTTCCACTCGATTGGAAAAACCATCGATTTGACATTTTCGAGGAACATTAAACTTGAAACACTCCCATTTGTTTCCTACTTTTCCCATCATCATCATCCTATCCTTAACAGAATAACACAGATTGGAAGAAGTTAAATAGCAAACACGTATAAAAGTTAAAAAGTTATAGTTAAAATAATCTGTTCATTAAAGTAATAAACATATTTAGTTAATGAGTGCAAATAAAAGTAAATTTATGAATTAAATTGTAGATTTCATTTCACTCCTTCTTTGTATCCATACAAAATAGTGATACTTCAATAAAAATGATTCAATTTTATTCATAAAAGTATGCAATCATTTCATCAATTTTTTATGACGTCACGTTAAACTATCGTCCGTAAACCGACTTTACAGACAACCAATTTTTTTTTTTTTTTTACGGCGAAGGCTGCGGTGCGGTTCAGCAAGCTGGCTGACCACCGAGCTACCACACGCGGGTTGTGGGGTATCCTTTATCCTTTTACCTTCTCCTCGGTGCTTGTTTGTTTGTCCAGTTTCCTCATCCAGGACGCGTGGCCAGTGACGAGGGTGCGTGCAGCCTGGTGCCCGAGATGGCGGTCAGCTTCGTCCTGCTTCTCGCCGCCACTTGCGTACGATCCGCGCTCTCGGCGCAACTGCGTGAGTTTGAAGCACGCTCGCTCGGAACTCACAACTCTCGCCTCCCGCAAAGGCCACCACCAGATTACAATTTCCCACGGCAGATCACGGCAGAATCCTTTCATTATAACCACGATTAATTTTGTTTCACGTTTTCATTTACAACTTATTTTCCAACGAGAAGTGAAGCTAAATTTAACATCAAGAGAAAGCTGCCACATATTTATTTCCTTTAAAATATTTATATTTTTTGGAATATTTGTATTCGAAATTTTTCACCTGTTACAGAGTGGCTATTGACAGCATTGTTCAATATGTAGTCATATTTGAAACTGGAAGTGTAACTTAAGCCCAATGATTTCGCATTGATAGAGGCAGGGGTGTTTCACGGATTTACTCGGTAGCAAAGTTGAACTGATTGATTACACATGATTACGTCGGCTTTACTTCAATTGGACCCCAGTACTCATGTCACGCCCTGAACTAACTGAGCGGGGTTGTGGCCTGTATGTATTCTCGGGGTACTCCCTATTCACCCGCCTATTCATTCCGCCTCTGCTCCATAACAGTCTCATCTCACCTCACGTATTCTCCAGGCTGGCCGGAACGACAGGATTGTTCCTCGGCTAGGGCAGTCGACTCCAGTGGAACTCAGTCCATGTATACTCTGCCTCAGGAGGGAAACTACAGGTCGATTTTCATTTTCATTCTTCCTCTTCTTCGGGTGAGTTGAGGGTGAGTCGCGGTTATATGAGGGTGATTTTGAGTGAGTTGAGGGTGATTTAGGAGTGAGTTGAGGGTGATTTAGGAGTGAGTTGAGGGTGATTTAGGAGTGAGTTAAGGGTTATTTAAGAGTGAGTTGAGGGTGATTTAGGAGTGAGTTGAGGGTGATTTGGAGTGAGTTGAGGGTGAGTTAAGAATAATTTTAGAGAGTTGAAGGTGATTTGGGGTGAGTTGAAGGTGATTTGAGGTGAGTTGGGGTGAGTTGAGGGTGATTTGATGTGAGTTGGGGTGAGTTGAGGGTATTTGGGGTAAGTTTAGGATGGATTAGGATTGAGTTGAGGGTGCTTTGGAATAAGTTGAGGGTGAATTAAGAGTAAGTTCAGGGTGAGTTAAGAATAAGTTGAAAGTGAGTTGAAGGTGATGTGGGGTAGTTGAGGGTGATTTGAGGCGAGTTGAGTGTGATTTGGGGTAAATTGAGAGTAAAATTTTAGAATTCAACGCAATGAGAGCTCACTATAAAACGGAGAATTAACATGAAGTTAACGCAGGCGCGTTTCGTCCAGAACGTTCAAACGCAAGATATAAGCCTAAAACTTAGCACGTGGTTTATTTTTAAAAGAATGAAAAATAGTTCATATGCCAAAACAAATCCGAAAAGGCCACTTTTGATGTGAAACAAATAGCTTTAACCAATAGTACCTATTTATCTTAATGCTGAAACCAGAAAAAATGGCTACTTTGTTTTTTTCTCACTAAATAATCATTTAACTGACAAGAAAATTGGGTTGGGCACAAAAATCATCGATAATAACCTATTAATTGGTTAGTTTTCTTTATGAGGAACCATGAGCATTGTCTTCATTTTGATGGTGACTGTATGGTTAAGATTATTTGCCAAATTATTCATAACAGACCAAAGGTAAGATATTTGTAAAACCTATGTCATATACCCAAATTATAAAAAAAAAAAGTCATGATATATCGGTGAATGCTGTATGTTACTTTTATTGATGCAGGCTGTGATGTCACAAATTATGGATCAACAAGCTTCACAGCAAATGGATCATGATGAGGTTGATAATGTATCATTCCTAACTCCTTGTTTGTGACGTCATATTTTTTAATACAAACATTTTAATTATACAAATTAATGTGTAACATTTTAGCTCTCGGTACACGGCATTTGATTGGTGTAATTTCGCGAATGCAGCTGTAGTACACGAACGTAAACGTGCTACCATCTGTGGTGGATAGCGCAAACGAAAGTTCTCAAAACCAAAAGGAAATTTTATAGCATTAAATGTTTTATGAATATGAACAAGAAAATGGGCAGTAATTTTAATGAAATATATTTCGAAAATTAGGTTCAAAGCCATGGATTAGTATTTTTTCAATTTATTTTTGCTTTTATCGGAGTCGTTTGATTATATAGTCTAAAATTTCGCACTGCGAGTAGAATGATTCAATAGTTGACGTAGCTGCTTCAGAAGCGAATTCAAGCGGCGGATGTGTGAGTGTACGTGTATATGTACGATTTGCTGCAAGAAAATATATTGGTATATATATTTAAATTGTTTGTGTCTTCGTTAGTTTTTATATAGATATTTAGATTTTTAAATTTTTTAAAATCTGTTATCTTTAACATTAGATAGATTAAAAAAAGGTATTTTTATAATATGCGTATAATATATAGGCTACTTCAGGTAACTCATGTGTATCTTACATTTAAATTTTTTTTATTTTCATATTTGTACTTACTATTTGTTAATTCAGTTTTTATTTTAACGTATTTGTGAAAATTTTTTGGTATGTCTAGGCTATAAAATATATCAGGTTTACTTTGCATGTACCTGGTTAGTAAAGATGTATGTGTTTAAGTGTAAGACAAGCGGTACACCTTAACTTCACCACTTCTAATAAGGCAATAAATAAATAAATATATAAATAGCGTCCAAAAATTTAGTTGAAAACACAGTTTGCGAATGTATATTACATTTGGTATTATTTTAAAGAATTTTTCGTTAAATTTTGTGTCTGAGTTGCGTATTAAAAGCGCATTTGGAACCGGAGAACACATTAATTACCAAGGTTAGATGTTACATACACATTTCTGGCGAGTACCAACTGAAAGACACGTTCAAATGTTATAATTTTTTTTTCAAATCCTTCTAGAAACATTTTCTGCATCCACCATTGTATATCATGTACCACACAATTATTCTTTATTGCCATTCATTTATACAAACAAACTAGTTCATATATTTCGTCTAACTGTTAATTTTTGTTGTTGCATGGCTCGGGTCCGTTTTTTTTTTTCGCTATGGTTTGTTTACGTTTAACTAACCAATCACAAGGCAAGCAAAGAAGATTCGTTTTATTAAGTACTTGCAAAACCTGTTTTGTTTTAGTGGAAATAAACACCTGGATAATGTTCAGAATACAAGAAACCAGTTTCTGAGTAAAACATATTCCAAATTAAGCAGTTTCAAGTGCCATGAAAGAGTGACCATAGCTGCCAAAATATCAGTTTTTAGTGCTACACGACGTTGCATCGTTTTTTGTCACAATATTTGGCACACAAAAATTAAATTTTTAACTATCTTTGTATTTAATGTTATTTCATAAGACTACAAAAGGTTTTTTCAGGTAAACATGTAGTTTTATATATCTCTCAGGAAGGTACAGCAAAAATTACTTTGTTGTTCCAGTAGATTTACAATGAAATATTATTGTAGCTTTTACAGCTTTCCGTATATATTTATTAAATGTAAAAAAAAAGTTTTCCTGTGAGTTTTTAACTACACCACTTGAGATCAACAAGTGGGCGTCGACCGCTGAGTGTCTAATATAGAAGGAAAAAATGTGTTATTGTATTGTAATGCCAGTTTTCTGAGGTATTTTCGAACTTGAGATTATATGTTACTTTAGATTTGATAGGTTGCCAAATATGATTCAGCGCAGTTTCACAATCCAAAAGTTTCACTTGGCACACAGATATGTTTGGTATGTCCCTTAATGTTTACGGAGGTGACTAAGTACGGGTTTATGTTACTAAAGGTGGGTCCGCCATCCTTGTGTCGTATTTAGGTTCATCGACTTCCATTCCGTTTTTCACGAAACTACTAATATTTAAATGATGTACACCGACATCTAAGAAACTTACGCAAAAAAATAAAAAAAAAATAAAAAAAATACAGACTTGTAAATGCACACTTCGCGTATTCAACCAGCCCGTGTGGTAACCTGCACCAGTTTAGGAATAAACCAGAAAGCGCTGGCGGCGCGAACAGGTTTGCCCGTGGACCCGTCAACCTTGAAGCGTTCGCCCCGCCGTGCGCCGCCGGCGCCGGTAACCCGGTGCAGACTCTATACCTGGAAGCCGTCTTGTGCGTCCGTGGACTCATGACGGACTTAAGATTCTTGTTCCATGCGCACGAGGGAAACATTTCCAAGGCCATCGAATTGTGACGACGTAAAGAAAAGGGCCTTGTTGGTTTAATTTGAAACAGTTCTCAAACAGATAGGCTACATGAAAATGTTTTCCTTAAAAATTATTTATACTAACTGTAATGGCTGGCTAAAGCACGGGTGGATGCATTTCTCTAACTGCGATCATATTTACGTTTTACACCCGAAATTATGTCAAGTTATGAGAAGATACTTAGATGACCCTGTTATAAAATTTAATAGTATCAACTGTAAACGCTGAAGAGAGTTGGTTAAACGTCACAATTAAAAAAGTAACTCAAGAAAGTTTGAGATAGGCGCATTCGGTGTTTTCTCGTTACGCAAAATGGCTACTCCTGACCTGGAGGTGTTTTGTGTTCTGCAATTGGCTAAGAGTGAACCTCTAGTTTCGATTCAACGCGCGTTTCGTTTAAAGTTTAATTGTGATCCCCCGTTTGGCCAAATGGTATACCGTCGATGGTATAGGCAATGTGAAATGACCAGATGTGTTTGTAAAGGGAAAAACACTGGACTAACAGGATGTTAACCGTGTCAGAGCATCTTACCTGCGTAGTCCTAAGAAATCTGTTCGGAAAGCAAGCCTTGAACGTTTGAAGAGGCTATTGCTTCCATTAGGATTGAACTTTAGATTGGATGTGTGCCGTAGAACTTAAGGTGCACATATTGAACATTTATAAGAATAAATAGTTTAGTTTACCTTAAATTTGATTTATGATTTGTTTTTAATAGTCTAAATTAACCTGTTATGATATACCGTTGAAACTGGGACATTATTTTATGGAAAACTTATATATATCACTTTTTTCGCGATTTTTTCTTGAATCTGGTAAGCACTAAAGTACCTTCAGCCAATCATTATCCGTCAGCCTACTAAATCGTGGTTTTCTTTGACTACATGGCTATGTATACACCTTAGTCCTTCACACAATACACTATAAAGTGTCAATCGTTCGTTGGCTGCCACCTATGATAGACGTATATGGCTTTGAATTGGCCTCACGGAGAATGCTCTATTGGTAAGGAAATGTTTGATGTTGGCTTGCGGCAATTTTTTCCTGTGACATAAATTAATGATCATATACCTCAGTAGGTAAAAAAGCATATAAATTTGTAGGACGGACTTATGTTGAAATCTATCGCTAAATGGTTTAGGGAAGGGTCTCTTTAGATAATTATAAATTTCATAGGTATCTTATTTTTAGTAAGTTTTAGCTAAGAAACACTATAAGACGTAATGTGCGCTATAATTCTATAGTTATAATTCTAAACTGTATTCTGTTTTTATTGGTATATATTCTGCACGGCTATATTTTACTGACATTGTTAACTACAAAATAGAAAAATTTTAAACTGTTCATTAACTGTCATTTGTGTTGGAAGAAACCTTTCTCTTTGACTTGGAAACCAGGAAATTCACACTGAAACTAAATTTCAACTATTAACCATAGGTATAAAACATCGTGTTAAATTAACAACTGTCTAATCACTTATGGAAAAGAAACGCACATATAATTGAAAGGCAGTCTGATGCTTAATAATTGTACTCCTAAATAGTAAGGTATAAAATCTAACCAGTCGTTGTAATTTATCTCAAACTAAATCTAATGGGTGCGTAAAGGAGAAAAAACACACACACACTTGCCATTACTATAGCTTACTGAATAACATTTTTTGTGATAATTTATTTGAGCTCGGTAAAATGAAATTCAGATTTTTTTTCAGAATGTTTAGTTGTCAATTTGCATTGTCTATGCATTCTCATATGAGTTAGCTGTAACTAAAGAATACATTTTTCAATAAGCGTTACTTTAAAAGAATTATCGATATGAGTAAAAAAAATTTTCTTGAGCATATTGGATAAAATTAGCAGCTGTTTAATTAAACAAACTCTTTGTATTTTATATCCCAGTATTTTGTATTTGTATTTTATAATATGTATCTTATGTAATTTTTAGCTATAAAATTTTAAATTTTTGTCTACAATTTTAACATTTTCAAACCATGTGTACGAACCATTTACAAGTTATAAAATAGAGCCTTGCTTACCTATGTAAAAATTTATATGAAAAGAAAAGAGCTTCGTATCAATTTTTGCTAACAACAAAATTTCACCTGAAATTAATGTGGACAACTCGTTACAAATTAAACAGGGATATATGTATTGGTGGGTGTATTCGTACACTTTACAAGTACATAAAATTTATCTTTTATAAACACGACTCACAAAAATAGTTTGGTAAAAAAAAACACCTTTTAAATCTTATTAATAGAGACCTGCAAAATTCGCGGATTCAATGACCTCCAGGATAGACTCTACTACACTCTACACACTCGGGCAAATGCCACCTGTTCATTGGCTGCTGACTTGTGAGTCGTCTCGACCGAGTGTCTGTGATTCGACACTTCTTTGAGTGAGGGTCTCTTATTGGCCCTTATTACTCCAGATTAACAGTGAACCAACTGCAGAAGCAGCGCTTAGGTATAATTATTTGAATTGTAGCATCTCACGAAATGAATCTGAGAATTTTGCAGGTCTCTACTTATTAATTCTACAGCAAAACCACTCTTTATCCACCCTGTTTAGTAAAAATTTCAACAATATGAATTTGAGATACGACGTAAAAATTTTACGAAGGGCCAGTTGTCTGGGTGTATCGGAAAATTCTCAGTTTGTTTCAGGTTTGTAGGAAATAACGTGTATATACTTAAATACTGTATATGCTGACAGTTTGTGTCTCTTTCCAGCGAGCTACATCACACCTTGCTCGAGAAGCGATCCGAAGCTGAACGAGTGCGCCCTGAAGAATGGCAACGCCGCTATTCCGTTTCTCACCAAAGGTGAGAGCTTAGCTGAACTTATCTTGAGCTGCTTGTACCTCGAATCTCATTACCTCGAAAAATAAGTGGTGTAAATCATACTAATGGAAGCTTATCTGCGTTAAATAAACCGCAAGTCACGTTAGCATACGGAAAATATAAACTTAGATGGTTTTGCCCATTGAGGATTTGTTTTTTGTGAAGTCTGCATCATGCGATTTGTCTTAAAATTTGACACTTCCAAAAATAAGTAAAAACTGTACAACATTTTCCAACTCTCACTTTTGAAGCGGAACAAGAAGTTGGTTTACGAATACTGACCGTAGCAGGAAATTACTATTATTTACAAACCGTTTCGACAGAATAACTGCAGTAGAAGGAAAAGTTCGCTAATGGTAGTAGTACTAAGAACTGTTAAATTTGAGAAAACGTACATGAGATCGACTGAAAAAGGTATTTATCGCGTCTTTCAGTCAAAAATTCACATCTTCAACCTTTCAGCCAATTTACTCTAAAAATAAATTACAGAGACAAATGAACTCTTTTGATAACGGAGTGGAAAGAATCTGAAAAAATAAATAGTTTATGGAACAAGTGCAATGTAAATAAACTTCTAGAATGGGCTATCGGTCTTTGGTACAATTTAACACTGAAGTGATTAACCAATCTCATTACATATTGTAAGCAAGCACAACAAGTATTACTGACTCTGTCTATTAAATAATTTTTTTTCAAAGCAGTTTTAAATTAAAAGTATTTTGTTATGTGTTAAACTAGGTGACACAAAACATATCTTTGTGCTCCTCGAGAACTGAATACAGGATTAAAGTTATATTTCAGCCAACAAGAGTTGTATTCAACCTGTTTACATGTTCTATAGATACATTTGTGACATTGTCGGAAAACCACTGCGAATCCTTGAATACAATTCCTTGTGATTTCAGTAAATTTGGCATTTGAATGCTAGTTGGTGTCTTCAAAGACGCTATGGTACCTAGAATATTAAGTAACATACTGTCATCATTAATTTTAAATGATTCACATAGGTTAAGGTTGTATACATACCTATCTGAAAACCTCCTTTTTCAACTTTGTATTTAATTTGTATGCAAATTATATATATAGATATATTCTATACACATTTATTGAGGTAAATATTATTTTAAAAAATATAATTATTTTGACATTGACCATTGACCTCAGTCGCCATTTTGAATTCGGCTATCTTGAATTCGAACGTCCCACTTCCCATACATTGCACTTTCTGTTACACCCACCATCTTGGACGTGCATGACATCATCGTTGCACTTTTCGTTACAGTCGTCATCTTGGATTCTAGAATGTTGCAATTTTCGTTACGGCCCCCATCTAAAATCCTAATGTCACAGCCGCCATCTTGGATCTGATGTAACAACCACTTTTTCTATTTTGACTTCATACCAGTCATATTGTAGTCTGCTAGCGGCCGCCATATTGGATGATGCTACGACCGTCATATTGTTTTTTTTTGTTCCGCTGGAGACCACCATCTTGGATACCAACATCTTTGTTTCTGCTGTTTGTTCCTAGAGAGCGCAAGCATAGCTCTGTCTCAGGCACGTAAGGTCAATGTTCCCTTATCTGACAATGTTGTTGTGGTACTTATTGACACATTTAATTTAATTTTTTTACACAAAATACATTAGAACTGCAGATATTCGAATCATGACAACTCGGATCTCTGGGTTAGAAAACATACGCCTTCGACCGCACATCAATATTTTTTTATTTTTTAAATTTAAATAAAATTGGTACTTGCAGTGAGTTTCTGGGACCAGATGGGACCGGCCTCAATTTTCTAGTTCAAATTTTTAGGTCAATAATGTTAATTTATCTACTTGACGTGTAACTGCTTAGTAAAAATCCCATCGAGACATTAACCAGACCGAGAATTAAATAAGGTACGTACAAATAACACACATGTTTGGACTTGTACATTTTTTTTTTAATTTAAGGAGTGGGTAATAGCCTCACCCGCTAGAGGACGTTGCCGCCATCTTTATCTTCAATACGAGACACCAGGTGCGCTAGTTAGCACGCGTGCTTGTCGGGGGAATGGATTGTGGTATTGGTTGGTCGCGCGGAGTGAGAGCGACGGTACGTGTAGCTTGCGACGGTTTGCAGGCGACAGGGCCAAGGGCATCCCGCCCTTGCAGCCGCTGCACCTGGAGAAGGTGGAGGTGAAGCAGGGGGCTGGCGCCGTCGCGATGGACATGACCTTGACCGACGTGGACGTCCACCACCTGGGCGACATGCGGATACAGTCCATCAGGTGAGCGCCCCGGGGCAGTTCGCGGGCTGGCCGGCTCACACCTCACAAACACCCCGAACTCCTGCCGCTTCGAAGACGCATTCGCGAATGCCTAAAAAATTAAT
This sequence comes from Bacillus rossius redtenbacheri, assembly GCF_032445375.1. Lineage (NCBI taxonomy): Eukaryota > Metazoa > Arthropoda > Insecta > Phasmatodea > Bacillidae > Bacillus > Bacillus rossius. Next base: position 69,344,566 of record NC_086333.1, on the reverse strand, counting down.
ACTGTTACGAACGTAAGCAGGGCTGCGGCGCGCAGGTGCAGAGCTAGCTGGGCTGGCCAACCGCAACATGAGACGTGCCGCGCAGATTACAAGGGTCGCCGCTTTCCTCCACTCCTTCGCTCCACTCCCCGCGCGACGCCCTGCCTTCGACACGTAACTGAAACCTGACAGCTGGGGAGTGCCACGCGCCACCTGGCAGCTGCCAACGCGTGTCTAGAGATTTCTCGGCGTCGGGTCGGCGCGGAATTACGCGACTGGCCTCAGCCACGCTCGTGAATTCTCGAAGTGGTGCCTGGACCGATATATAAGCCGAGGACGCCGTCCTCCGAGTCAGTTGAGCTGGGAGCTGGGAGTGAGGTTCCGGGCGATAGAGCGGCGAAGTCCCTGGACGAAGGTTCCAGGGCGGAGGGTTCAGTTCCGGGCGATAGTGTCGCGGGCGCGGCGGAGTCCTGAGCGAAGTTCCGGGCGAAACGTCGAGTGGACCCTCGGCGAAGGGTAGTGCGTCGGCGGCGGTGGAGTGCGACGACGGTGTACCGCGACGGAGGACCACGAGGGCCCAGTGAGGTTTGCGGTGTGTAAGAACCGAGTGACTGGGAGTAACATTTTTAAGTGTTATTAATTATTAGGCATTTTAGAAGAATATTTGTAAGTGATGTAAATATTGGCGATAAATAAAACTGTGTAGTGATAAAATCTTTAAAAGGGCTATATTTTACGAACCCGATCGCAACAATACTTTCACATCACTAGCGAAACTCGAACCAGTAAAAGATCAGGCCTCGTCTCTCATTGCGTCACGAGAGAGTTTACTTAAATTTCACGGTTGCCGAACATCATTTGTTACAAAATAAGAAAACAATCGTCACTTCTGAAGTTGATGTATTTAACAGTCCAGCAAAGACATATGGACCCTCGTCCTGAATACCTTTGAACGCAGAACTACGTTTCTTTTTAAAGTGAACTTTGTGTATCATCAGAAAATGATTAATTTTTTTAAATTTAATTTTACGTCCCGTTGGTTGGTTTTAGAAAATGTCATTAGCATGGAACGTGTTTTACTGTAGGTAAAGTCATAGTTAATCATTATTTTTATGAGTTTGAGTGTGATGTCTATTTATTAATTTTTTTAAATTGGGTTTTCACTATCTCATGGGCTAACTTAAAATATAACTTTAATATATTTTGTGTTTAAATTTTTTTAGCACATATTCTTTTTAAAATTGATAGTAATTTTTTTATTTAATTAGTTTTGTGTTTTTCTTAAGTATTGCTTTCATATTTCTGATTCTTGTTTTCGCTTAGGTTAACTCAGTCATGTTGGTTTTTTTTATAAATGTACGTGTACTTTATAAAACCTTAACTTTGCCGCATGAAACAAAATCTATGAAATTTCAGCTTCGACTTGGAAAACAAGGCGGTGAATGTCAGCCTCAAGGCCCCGGTGGTCCAGGTGATTGGCAACTACTCCATAGACGGCCGAGTCCTGCTTCTGCCCATCAAAGGCAATGGGGGCATCAATATTACTGTCGGTAAGCATTTCAAATATCTATAGAATGAATTTCACTGGATGCCGTTAACGTTGTTTTAATATTTTTTACCAGCACGATTTAACATTCACCAAAGTACGCGTTGTGGCGTAAAATGCTTGCCTCACATTATAGGTTAATATTTATATTTTATTTAATCAAGTTATTTAAATTTTACTAACTTATCAAGATATTTTTTTCTCCTCTTTGGACAATGATGTTTTGGTCAATGCTGAGGTTGGTAACAACTATTTGTTTTTTAATGCCGCTCTGCTAAAGTATTAGCTTTGTCAAACAAACATTATGTTTTATTGAGCAGTTATTGCAGTAAGTAAATTTGATATTTTAAATTATTTTATTGCGAATATGTAACATACGATTTCAGTATTTCAAATAATTATGGTTTTTATTGCAGTACTTGCCAATATTCAGTTTAGCCTAACATGTTTAAAAATTCTTGGTTTGTGCAAAACTCATTGTTACACCACACTTTGTAGTTTTTGGAGGTTTAGAGAATATTCTGGTTAGTTCAAGAAAACAGAGAATTTTTTGGGGGGCTTCTAGCCAACAAACGTTGGCCACAGGTACACTACAATAAAATAATAAGAAAAATTAAGCCACTAAGGCGCTTCGCTAGGCTGGTATACGTCTTTGAAGTTGTAACTGAACAACATTATTAACTGTAATTAATAAAGTATTTACGAGCGTCTAGATTATTTTAAATTGAATGAACTTCTACAACACTGCAAACATTTTTGCCTAAACAATATTATTTATTTGAAATGATTGGGGAAAGTATCACTTCACAACAAAATTATGTAGAAAATAAAGGTGTTACCATCAATTATTTCAATGGAAATTTTTTGCTGCAGACTTGAAACTTCTCGCTTGTTAGGTATCCAGATAAATTATTAGTAGGGACCAAAAAAATTCGCGAATTCATTTCTCGATCGGCTAAAATACAAATAGTTATACCTGAATGCAGCCTCTGTTATTGGCTCACAACTCACCTGGATGACGCTGGGACAATGAGAAACACCCAACCAAAGCTTTATCGAATCACAGGCTGCTACGTTGGGACATCTCACAAGACAGCAGCCAATGAGTGGGTGATATTTGACCGAGTGTACGCAGAACAATGGAGTTCATCCTGCAGGTCATTGAACCCGCCAATTTTTCCGGTCCCTAATTATTAGTATATTTTTATTGAACAAACGATTATAGTTGAAAATAGTAAATGAGCGGGTATGATCTCAAATAATAATAAAAAATTACTCATATGACACTTTTAAATAACACTGATTTACACAAATAATTAAGTTAATAATAAATACATAACATGATAGTATTTTCTTGCTAATATGGCCCGTGGCACGGTGCACAATAATAGGCTCAAACCCCGTTGTGTTTCCCACTGCCGAAACACTTCCTTAAGTCGTGGTGGCGTCAGGCGCAGGCGGGTCTCTACCGCCGCGACCCGCATATGCCTACAGCAATGTGTGGTTAAACCTGAGCCACTCGTTACCACTAGAAGCCCGCTGAAGGCTGCTACAATGATCACCGACCGCGCCATCGGCCCCGGAATAGGGATAGCTCTACGCGCCACCCCCAAGAAACAACCGCGCTTATGCAAGTGCGCGAGTGCGCGAGTGCTCAAGATGGCAAGAGTGGAAGTGTGCGATTGTGTAAAGTGTGCAAGTGTGCAAAAATGTACGAAAGGATGTAAATATGCGAAAGAGTGCAAGTGTGCAAAAGTGTGTTTGAACTGTCAAAAGTTTATGAAGTGTGCAAAAGTGTACAAAATGTGCCATATTGTGTAAAAGTATTCAATTTTGCAAGTTTTGAAGTGTGCATAAATGTACGAAAGTGTGCAAGTGTGCGAAAGGGTGCAAAAGTGTAAGAGTGTACAAAAATGTGCGAGATTACAAAAGTGTGAGCAAGGATGTGCAAAAGTGTATAAAGTGTTTGCAAGAGGGTGCAAACGTTTGTGCCGTGCCGTCTCTCCTCCGCCGGTTCCCCCACCACGTACCTAGCAATTTCCCCTCAAGCGATTGTAATTTTCTTAACGCTCGAAAATTGTTATCGCTTCAGCAAATAATTTTCGTTTCATAAAACTCACGGTTGCTGTGCAAACTTCATTCAATTAAACATAATCCACACGCTCAGTGTTCAATCTTAAATACTTTCAATTTAATTTACAATAAAACTTTTGTTCAGTTTCAACATCAAAGACGTGTACCAAACAAATCTTTGGATGGACGCACTTTAGAACTTATAGTCATGTATATGTCTTCAAAACTTATTTGGTTGTAATGTACCTACGGCTAAGTTATATCGGTTGAATTAATATATATATAAAACTGCCGTGGTGTATGTTACGCCAATTAAGTTAATGTATCGTTATTCATCGTACCGCCATTATTTTATAATTACCTGTTCGGTGATTAATGTTACATAAATATTCAATGAATTTTTCAACCACACTGACAAGGATAAGGTCAGCTATTTGTTTTTCCTTCATAAATTTGCATGCAGATGACGTGAGACTTTATTTATCTCAAATGAGAATTTCAAAAAAGTGCTCAGATAAATGTGGAATAGATGCGGGGAAATGTGGTGTGTTCCAGAGGATATGGTGTGCAGATACTCCACCACATTCTACACCAGCAAGGGAGGTGACGGCAACGAGTACATCCACTTCAACAACGGCATCCTGGACACGGACACCGGACACTCGCACTATTACCTCGGCAACCTCTTCAACGGGGACAGGACACTAGGTGACTCTGATGCACTAGACGGCCCGCCCGCTCTGCGCTCCGGCAGTCTGCAGGAACTACACTCACGCACTGTTCCTTATGGAGGCCCCTACTCCTGCTGCCTGCCCCGAACGAAAAGAAAAAAAAATATATTTTTTTATTTTTAAAATCCGAATAAAGAAACAAAAATAATCCTTAGACTTAAGTTCATCAGAATTAAATATATACTAAAGAGAAGCCACTCTCGGATTCGACAACTTCAAGGGTATACAAACCTGCATTTAAGTATCCAATAGATTGTAAAAATTATTGCAAAGAACACTTCTGGAAGACTGGATTATCATCAGAATGTGAAAAAATTAACAATGCAATAGCAGTTGCCATGAAGGTTAAAAGGATGACATTGTTAAAAATTAAAAAATTATACTTATATGTATAATTCAAATAATAATCACATCTATCCCTACTAATATCTATATATATAACTCAAAGGTGACTGACTGACTGACATAGTTATCTATCAACGCACAGCCCAAACCACTGAACGGATCGGGATGAAATTTGGCATGCAGGTAGATTGTATGACGTAGGCATCCGCTAAGAAAGGATCATTGGGACTGACCTACAGCTAACCTTTATTTGATGTGCGTTCCACGACTTTATTGTCTTTAAAGCTAACGCCGCTAATAAATTTTTATTAATTCTACCCACAAGGGGATAAAATACCTCTCAATGACTCACTCATCACGAGATCTCTAAAACTAAACACCCGATTGACTTGAAATTTAGCATAGTTACTCATTTTGTGATGTAGACGCTCACTAAGAACGGATTCTGCGGAAATCCGATCCCAATGAGAGTTTCGGGGGCGTAATATAACAAAATTTCCAGTTTTTTGTAGGAAATCACCATGGCAACGGCTGTTGCTTTGTTGATGCTTCATTGGTCTCTATGGCAACGACTATTTCATTGTTAGTGCAGTCCTCATCACCGTTGAAATTTTGGCGGGTACTTTAAATATCAAAAATTGCCCTTTTTTCAAGTATATATATATTTTACAGACTTGAAACTTCACAGTAATGTACCTTATGTTACGCAGGATGACATTTTCCGAAAATTAGATCCCATGGGTGGTTAAAACCAGGCAACAGTGGGTACTTTGTCTGCATGAGAACAGGATTTTGCATTGTTCATGCCTTCTGCGTCTCCATGGCAACGAGCATCGCGCGGCAGTGGCGTACCCACAAGGAGGGGCATGTATAATGAGCGGTGCAAGAGTGATCTGCCTGTAGACTGCCGTAGCGAAGTACGGGTACATCAGTTGTACGTTGCGTGCACGAGTCGGGAAACCATCGGTGCTTTTCATTTTCTCTCCGGTACATTATACAGCATTGTAATAAATTTTCACTGAATTTTTTTTTATTTACCATTACTGTAAATGGAAGATGTGACTTAATTTTTTTCCATTAGTATAGCCGTGCGAAGCCGGGTCGGGCAGTTAATATATATATATATATATATATATATATATATATATATATAATATTTAAAAAGCGAAACTATGTTCATCTGTTTATTTTGTTTCACGCAACAACGGACCAACGTATCGATAGGATTTTTTTGCAGTTAGTTTATGGGCCGTAGAAAGAGATTGAATACATATAATAATAATGAAATTCTTTCCTTATAGGGGTGAAAAAGGGGTAAATTCCGTTTTATAACAGAAAATCATAGCAGGTAAGTTACAGACACCCAAACAGTGAGTCTGTGTCATTTTTCTATTTCAGTCACACAGGGTCATATAGTAAGGTCAGGCAAACTTCCTATCCTTCTCCTTGACGAAACTTATCCGCTTAGTGCAGTTCGCGGGTGATAGCTAACTAAAGGCGCTAATAACACTTTGGTTTATAACTATGCCAATAGATGACAATGCCTTGAATTTGTAACGGTTATGATTCTCCTTGTATTATGGTGTGTTTAGCGCGGGCAACACCAGATACTTCAGTTATTAAAAATATAATTGTATGAAATAAAAATGGTTTCGAAAAATCTTTCCGAGGTGCAGACGGACCCCATACTTTTACTTCCTTTGTATTAATTTGACAAATTCCAAGGACCCAGGTCCTCCGCACTACGCGAACTACAGACAGACAAACTGTTTCTTTCTCTTGTTATTAAAGAAAATTGGTGGCACCTTGCATCTGCAGTGCGATGGTGTTGCCTTTATCGTGAACCTAGCCGTGCAATACATCCAACTCACCTCTTAAACAATTCCAGGGTCTTCCCACCAAAACTTAAGATAGTTGAGTGGTAAGCTTGCTTGCCTTCCACCAATTGAGGATTCTCTGATGCATAGATCCCAGGATATCTCGCCGCAGGGTTTAACATCTGTCCATTGGCGTGAACGGAAAAGTTCAGCTGTTCTCCGCTCGCGTGTGCAACTTCGGTATCACATATTGTGAAATAAATACGTTTAGTTAAGATGTCGAGAGGTCGTCTTTCATAGACTTGGGGTCGGAGAAATTTGAGAATGGTCATGCCACAGCTATAATACTTTAAAATACTGCTTACGGTTGTTAGGTTGTACAGGGTCAGCTACATAAAGAAAACTGTGAATTCGTGTGAAGATTTGATATTGTTAGGTTAGCTACATTAAAAATACTTTAATATAAAAGGACAACTGGTTGCATTTTAATATCTATATTCGAAATTTGTATTCCTAACTAAAAATTAAAATTAATTTACAATTTTTTTTTTAAAAACCAACCATTCTCTTTTTAAAAATATTTTTAACATACCTAACCTGAACGATTAATATAACTTTATTATTTATTATAAAATAAAAACACATAATAAATAGTATTATACTAGTAAAATACTGACATCAACACATTTTTTCTCAAGAAAAATAGCCTTCCTTCAGAATTAACTAATCAAACCACTGAACATAACATTTATAATCGAATACAACACATACACTGTAGAAATAATAAATAACTCGAATCATCGAAGTGTTAAGTTTATGTGAAAAGAAGAGAAAAAATCCGAGAAGAAAACAAAAATCAAACATGGCACGAACGTGGCGTCGTTGATCTTAAATTTCCCATCTCGCCGGTCAGGAACACGACGAACGTTGCTAGGTTAGTTAGCTTTGTGGCGGTTCTTCATTTCTCCCACTCATTCCTTGCGTTTATGCTTCATTTTCATTTCAAGGACCAATATAGTCTCAAATGTCGATCACCTTGTCGTTCCTTAAATCGATAGAGCGGTGCACTTACAATAAGCACCAAGAAAGTAATATATTTGCATAAACATGACTCTCCTCGATCACACAGTTTCGTTTTGTTTGACACACCACTGAACCATAAAATATTTACTCGAAATACGCCCACAATTTTTTCATACAGTATTAGATTAGCATTGTCATTAAATTATTAATATACTCCTACCTGGACTGCCAGCCGTGTATATGTGACAGTTGCGTTGATGCATTACGCTCACGTTGGATCAGAATAATAGGTATGGCTCGAATCCTGAGAATTAACCGAGTCATCAAGTCATTGAGTTTCAGTGGCGGAAAAAAGATCAGACGCGCAATAAAAAATAATTTTTGGGGAAAAGGGGGGGGGGGGGGGGTGTGGGTAAAATTTTTACCCATTACTACTTTCAAAAGTCGAACGGCATTTAAATCTGGGAATATATTAAATATATTTTTCATTAATAATGTTCAATTAATTAATTAATGTTAATTTTTGATTATTTATAATGTGTCCCTGAAGTCTGTTAAACACAATATTAGTAGGTTATGTTTTTCGTAAACATCTGTTTCCCCTTTACATTGTTGAATTGTGTCAATCGTAAAACTATATTCCCAAATATTTGCTACAGTTTTTTTTAAAAAGATCACTTTTCCAGTATAATTTTTCTTACCGGAAGATACAGACTTGTTTTGATTTAAATACCTGACGGATTATCACGAATAATAGCAATGGATTATAGTAAGGAATCATCCCATCATTTGCCCCGGATATAGTCAGTGAAACATATAACAACTAAGTCAGGATAACGGGACATCGATTAAAACTCTGGTCCTCGAAAATTCGAGTCGAGAGTTTTACCACTGCTTTACCTCGCTCCGTCCAAGGGTTACAATGTAGTCATGAAGATGAGTATGTTAGACGCTAGATGCAATGACACTATATCTCAGTATGTGACCATCTATGAAAAGTATAATGAAGTAAAATTTTATTATCTTGTAATATCTTAAGAATAAAGCTATAAAAATGTATTTATATATAAAATTGTTACATAAAATATTATTAGATACATACCTATTGAAAATTTGATTGGTTAGTGCTATTTAAGGTTTTAATGGAGCTCATTACAGTCTATGTGATATCACTTATTTTCACTATGGCAGTTCTAAAATAAAGAAGCAAATGTCACATTCGGAGCTACACATGATGTTTGTTTACAAACATAGATAACTTCCGGACCATCTTAATTATTTTGACTGATAACAATATAAATTTGAGACAAGTTTGGTGACGGATAATTTATTATTATTTATTTCCGATCGAGGTAAAACGTTGAAAATTACAGCTGACCACTGTGTTGAATTCTTTGATTTCAGGCGACAACCTGAACCAGTTCCTGAAAGAGAACTGGCGCGAAGTTAACCAAGAAATAGGTCCAGTGGTGGATGAAGTCATCAATGGACTCATACATCAGTTGATGGACCTCATAGTGAAAGACGTGCCCTACGACTCCGTATTTCCCAAGTGAGGTTAGGATGACGCCATCGAATTAAAAAAAAAGAAAATTTAACTCTATGAATATTATTCATAACATTTAATGGGGCCGTCTGGCTGTGAGCACGAGCTCCAAAAGAGAGGGGCCATTAAGGTCGACACTGGTTCGTTCATCACAATCCACTTCGCCTCTAAATGCCAGGAATTGAAATTATGCCCAGTCTTCAAGTCGGTAACGTGCCTCTATGAGAGTTTAAGCGTTTATGCCATATTTTAATACTGGAAGGTTAAAAGCAAAGCCACCCTGCACTTTTCATACAATTGAAAATACTGTGTGTAGAATGTTTCGTACCTAAAAACGTCTGAGAAATTATCCATTTAGCCATTTTCACTGTCCAGAAAGTACACATTGTAGACGAACCCGTAGATCAATATTTGTATTGGCAAATACAGTGGCTTAAAATGTATTCGTAAAAAGACACTTTTAATAAATATCAAGCGGTTTTTCAATGGCAATTTAACATTTCGACCTCTGTAAGCCTTTCGGCCTAAAACAAAAAAGGTAAAATATTATTTTTGAAATGGTTTTGTTTAGCAGAATTATTGCAAAACAATTACCCTTATTTGTCGGTTTTCACTTGATTAAAGTAACATCAGTTAGTGAATGTTAAGTTGGTTCTTAGTGAATTTAACGTTACCAAACTTATGATTATCACAGAACATATGTTAAGGTTGCACATTTGATTTAAAAATAATAAATTTGTAGTATTTCTCAGTTTAAGATACAACATTTTTGGAGAACAACACCAATGTAACGTCTCGCAAATGTATAATTGTTATAACATACTAACAAAGTTGAATAAATCATTATACAGATGTTGAAGATGGTTCGTCGAACGGACTCTATTAAAAACCTGTCCTACATCCTCGCAAAAATATATCTAACATCAAAAACACAGTTTTATCACAGATATAAAATTAAAAATATTCAGATTTAATATCACATCAGTAAAAAAAAACCAAAATAAGAGTAAGGAAAAATACAGAAATATACCTAAAAATGGTCCCTTCACATTTCCTTCTATACTTTATCACAGGAAAATGACTCTTCGTATGGTTTATCAGTAGTCGGACAACATTACGGCGATAAGATTGACATTATAAACCATTTTCCATATCGGTTTGGTCCAGGTGGAATCTTTCAGCTTGGCATTCTAAAACAGCACGAATTTTATCCGTAAAAAAATCAAAATTATCTTTTTAAGAAATTAAGTTTAAATGACATGAAAAATTCCTTGGTATATCAGTAGTCCACGCAAAATTTCGCGACGGTTCTCTGCCTTACGGTTGACAGTAAACTTCTTTCACACACACACGTGTGAAAGAAACCATTTTTTTTCAACACCAATAAACAAATTAAAGAAATATTAATAATTAATTGTTTCATTATCGTGTGGCCCTTCTTTATTTTTGATTGACCGATTCTTTGAAAAGTCTCTCAGAATTTAAAAAAAAATCCAGGTAATGTTTCGTTCCCAGATTTTACATAGTTTATCAGGAAATGAAATTTAATGTGCAGCAGAGCTGTAAACACATATTTTAGTTCAACAGGGGGAGTGTACACCATATATATCCGTCCAGGAAATAGTTCATTCAGAGCAGGCCATTTTCCCCTTTACTCAATTTATTCTGTCTTGACTGTCCCACTTACATAGAAAGCAGCAGTGCTTTGTGTATCCGAGCTGCATGCCGAAGATAATTAAAATTGTTTTGAGATACTCAAATGCACGCCAATTTTATTTATCATATTGAATAAGTGTGAGTAGCAGTTTAAAGTTCTTATATGACTCATTCAAGTTAACTGCATACGTGAGTGGAACATAAATTTTTTTTTATATTGTAAATACACCCTGCTTTCAGACTGACTTTGCTAGATTCTATTAAAAAGAGCCATATTCCACTGAAATCATTTCCAAGTACCTTCATACAGATTCGAAATTTAAATATCAATTTTTGGAGAAGTATTAAAAAACATCATGGTGGTCACAAAAAAACTTTCAATATCGTATTGTGATAAGGAAGGTTCTAACCTTCAAATGTTGAAGCTAAAATCTCAACATAGTTGCTTCAACAAGCGGGTCTCCTTGAGACAAAAAGTGTGGCTAATTTGATTAACAGGGGGCTTGAAATTTTGCGTCGGCATGCATATAATATCCTCTATATTCTGCGTGTTTGTCTCTGTATAGATCCGCGCTCGCTGACGGTTACTCAGGTGACACTGGTACCAGGCATTCTTCACTGTGACTCACAGACCTCAGAGCAGATAATAATATGGTTATGCACAGTGTGGCGTAACGACCGCATGGATAATCTGGCCTGCATTGTTTACAAACAGAACTGTTTACATTTAAAATCAAATTTGGATTATTTGAATATAAACAGTATTTCGGTCAAATGAAAACATTTCTCTACAGTATGTACGCTCTATAGCGTATAGATACTGTTTTGAAATCATAATAGTTGGGTCGCCGCTAAGGAAAATTATCCCAGCAATGAACATTGAGTTACATAATTAACAAATTTAAGGAACTTCATTCATTGGTAATCTGAAAGTTTTAGGTAACGTGTGTTTGTAGTTTTGCTGCCTCTGTAGTCAGTGGTCCAGAGCAGTAGAACCAATCGGAGACGAGCTACGAAGAAACTATTTTATTCAAATGAACAATGTGAAGAGAGAGTGGAAAGATTTTTAAGTATGGCTTAATACAGTTATCAAGCACTGTGACATTATTGTTGCGTTTTAGCTAATAAAACTAGCATTCATCTGAGTTAAGATGCTTTGGAAGTGCCGAAATTTGTGCTAGTTAGTTATATAAGTAGGGAAGTACTGTTAAGTATTGATAAAAGACACAAGTCTACAGGTATATAAACGCATTCAGTCCAAAGTCTTTGCCAATAAATACTATTGATATTGACCGTTAGGTGACGCCTAGTGACTTATTCAAGCACTAGAGAACTGACACTAGGTCTATATTAAAACAAACTTATATTATTTTATTAATAAAAACAATATACTATTTCTACGTTAACCTTTCGAAATTGACTGTAAACTGAAAGATAATCGTCTTTCCAAGGGGTCCTTAGAAAATAATTTTGTTTTTCTAACAACAGATTTCATGAAAGCTGGAACTCATTAATTAAAGTGTATGGGAGAAACAGTAAAAGTGTTGTTCATTCTAATCTGAATAGAAATAATTTTGCTCAATAAGATTTTTGTTTGGTTTTGTGCCCTCGTATCAGCCAGACAACTAAAAAGTGTAGGCTGACACAGCTAACTTATACATACAATATTCTGGCAAAACTGTATATGCTTATTGATAATATAAATAATTAAACTTATCTGAGTTGGCTAGTAAGTTTTTTGAACTTGGGTAATTTAAAAGTATATATGTTGTTAAATCAATGAATTAATATAATAATGATTTTTTTAAGCTGTTTAACTTATCGTTATAAAATATTAAAACTATTTTTATAGTGTCTTTTTATTTACTGTCCATTAAAATCCAGTTTTATTTAATAAACTATATTTTCAAATTCTCATTAAGTTGTTATTTTTTTCTACAGAATCACCCAATAGTGTATATGTTTACCCAACCTGCCTAGTAGTAAAGAATGTATGGTTCAGATTGATTCTTATATATTTATATATTTAAACTACTAGTGACGGATTGGGCACTTAAAGGTCTGTGTGGTTTTCTGGGTATAGTGTAGGCATAAAAGTTTTTTTTAAATTTCGATGTGATTCCATCAATTTGGTCAGACAGATATAACAGTATCTCGTGTGAACCAAAGGTTCCCACCAAATCAAGTGAACAGCAATGGACATGTGACGTGGTAATATTGACCAGCATGTGAGGAGTATAATACACGTCAAACCGTATCTATGGAGGAGGAGCCCTTGTTTCTGCTCTGTTCGACAAAACACAAACGTTCTCGAACCTAGAACAACCAGCAATCACTTCCAAGTCACTTCGTAATTTGTCGGAGTTCTCATAGCTGAGATGCAACGAGAAACAAATTAAAATCATTTCTGCCTGTTCAAGCATGAGTTATTGGCAATGTTGCCAAATCTCCATTTCCTGGAGGTGAATTTCTGAACCAATATCTTGTGTTCCACTAGTGAGGCAAGGAAACCAAAATTTAAATAAAAATTTAAAATGAAGGCTATGAAAATAATTTATAACTTTTTTGGACAGCACCTTAATCTAAAATGTTAAAGAAATAACTTTGAGTTTTGTTTTACTGAAATGATTTAAACAAGCCCGTGGTCATCTTTTAACCTGTTTCAAGTGCACGTTTAAGTGTTGTTCTGTGAATGTTAATTTACTTTTTTACAAAATATATGATAGGTTAAACTTTTAATTATTTTATACATTAACACTTATTTTCGGTAACAATAATTCCCCCCCAAAAAATCATAATTGTTTTGACATTTTTTATGACAAACCATTGAGTAGACGTCAACTTGTATTACAAAAGAAAAACCTGCATTTAGCGAACAACTATTATTAAATTATTGGACAATATTTTTAATTATTCGAAAAAAATAAATCACCTCGTACAAGTAAGTTTATCTTAATTCTGGGTAAAAAATGACCGTGTTAATGTTTGAGTCAGATATTTTACTAAATTTTTTTTGTGTTCAGATAGAGATCCATTCCAGCTCCTGAACAGTCCAACGAGAATCACACATATTATTTAAGTTTTTTAAAGACCAAAATAATAGAAATGTGAATGAGAAATTTTCATCATCCTCTGTGCCTTCCTTAAGAAGCAGCTGAACTCAAATTGGCTAAATGGTGTCACTCATTATACGAGAATGTTTTTTTTTGTATGAAAAAAATATTTTATGAGGACTGATAAAACTATAAAATTGTTCCAATTATTTTTTCTATATAAACAAATAAGTAAATTTATTATATGGCTGCAACTTATTTCAACAAGTGTATTTTTTGGTTAAAACACAAAACCTTAAAATAAAAAAAAAAAATTAAAAAAATAGAATTAATGATTCAACTGAATTAGTTTTGAATATAAGAGTTTAAAATGTAGGTATCAAAATAATTATAATAATAGATTATTGGCTTACAAGTGCAAAATCATTCGGTAATGCAGACACTTTTACTCACACAATATAATTTTAAAGATTTCACGAAGAACTGTTAACCACGATGAGAAAATCAACTTTTTTTATCTATCTGCTTGATAACATTTTGCGTAGAATAGTGTCAAATTATTTAAAATTGCTGTTAAAAACAAAAATATAAGAATTCCTATATGTTGAAATAGGTTCCTAGCTAATTGATGTATTTGGAAAAAGTCATTTTTTAAAAAGGTTTTAAACTTTCTAATAATGAATTAAAACTAATGTTTATTAATACATTTCTCAATGCAGTGTAGAGTTTGAAGTAATGTGTAAGATGCACAAAAATAAAGTCTTATCAAAATAATAATTATTTAAAAAAAGGAAATGACACTTAAAAGAAAATTTAAATATAGTTGGATATTGAAAAAAAAAAAAAACACAACTTTGCTGAGCAGATTTATTCATAAGTTTATTCGAACATGTTGGATACTTACTATTTAATTATTATTATACAGACAGGAATGTTATTTAGTGAAGAAGTTGGGAAAGCGATGGTTGGGTGGCATATCTGTTCTCTTCTGCCAGGGATAGCGGTCTCCTTCCTCAACTCTCGGCCAAGACTGTTGGAGATGCAGGGTTGCCGTTCTAACCCGCCAACGAGGCCATCGCTTCATAGCTTAACTGCTTGGGTTTTTTGACGTAGTCGTAAGTGTCGGAGGAGTTTCGGTTCCGCTCGCTGGCCGGGACGGCAGACACGGTCACCAGCAGCAGCGCCGCCAGCACCAACAGCTGTAACAGACAAGAGCGCTCAGCCAACAGCTGGGACAGACAGCAACGCTCCGCCAACAGCTGTAGCAGACTGCAGCACTCAGCCAACAGCTGGGACAGACAGCAGCGCTCAGCCAACAGCTGGAACAGACAAGAGCGCTCAGCCAACAGCTGTAACAGACAAGAGCGCTCAGCCAACAGCTGGGACAGACAAGAGCGCTCAGCCAACAGCTGGGACAGACAAGAGCGCTCAGCCAACAGCTGGGACAGACAAGAGCACTCAGCCAACAGCTGGGACAGACAGCAGCGCTCAGCCAACAGCTGGGACAGACAGCAGCGCTCAGCCAACAGCTGTAACAGACTGCAGCACTCAGCCAACAGCTGGGACAGACAAGAGCGCTCAGCCAACAGCTGGGACAGACAAGAGCGCTCAGCCAACAGCTGGGACAGACAAGAGCGTTCAGCCAACAGCTGGGACAGACAGCAGCGCTCAGCCAACAGCTGTAACAGACTGCAGCACTCAGCCAACAGCTGGGACAGACAGCAGCGCTCAGCCAACAGCTGGAACAGACAAGAGCGCTCAGCCAACAGCTGTAACAGACAAGAGCGCTCAGCCAACAGCTGGGACAGACAAGAGCGCTCAGCCAACAGCTGGGACAGACAAGAGCGCTCAGCCAACATCTGGGACAGACAAGAGCGCTCAGCCAACAGCTGGGACAGACAAGAGCGCTCAGCCAACAGCTGGGACAGACAAGAGCGCTCAGCCAACAGCTGGGACAGACAGCAGCGCTCAGCCAACAGGTGGAGCAGACAGCAGTGCTCAGCGCTCAGCGGAAACTGCTTGGGCTCAGCAAGCACTGCTGTCTCAGGGGATTGAATACAATCACTGCTAGTGGTGGAACTGGTGAGAAGTAGAAACTAGACCTTTCCAACAGGTGGCGGTTTTATGAATATTTCAGATAGAATCTAGAACACTACTGGGGCTTGTCATTGCCCATCATATAATTTTGGCTTTCTGACGACATATTGTTTTATTTTACAGTTATTTCGTAGGTTATATTTTAAATGTATAAGTTTGTTGGTATTCTTAGTCGTAATTTCTAACTGTAGAAAACGGTTTTTTTTTAGTTTTTTTATTTACTTTTTGGGGTTTATCTTTGGATTGTTTAAGTTTACAGTATATATTTGTGGGTGTGTTGTGGCATTATTTATCTGTTGTTAATCTTTGGATGGTTTAGGTTCATAATTGGCAGGCAGCGCTGCGATCTCGTTTTAGAATATACATCAATAATTTTAAATTTTTGGCATATATATATTTCAATTTTTGGCATACCAGTCCGACCCATGGCCGGCTATCTCTTATGGGAAAACCGCTTACAGTGTAATTAGTTCGAGGTACACCCACGTGAGTGCATTTGAGCGCTAATAGTCTGTTTTGTTTACGCTGACTAACATTATTTCCCGCTTAAAAGCTTTTGAACTGTGCCATGTTTAGGTTAGCTTATGCCTGTTGATAATGTAATTTATATTTAGTGTTTTTGTCGCACTTGCGTTACGTCAATATGTACTACACTAAAAACTGTTGTGTGCCGGGTTGTCAAAACAGGGCTGAAACCCGTCACAGATTTCCTCGTGTTTGTGACGTGGGAAGATTTCAGCACTGGAAACGTGTGATTGCTTCGCCGAAATTAGCTCTAATTAGTAATGAGCATTTATTTACAAAGTCTACAGGATATGCAACCCTCCTATTGCCAGGTTAGTAATATTAAGTTATGCCCTAGTATCATCTGTTCCTGTTACTACAAATGTATTCGTTCATGTCGGCATTTTTTTTCAACCCCTTTCAGCAATTGTTCGTATTATCAAAAATTGTTTCATGTAACAGTTTAAGATACAAATTATAAGATTTATAAACAATTCGAACGGTTTTGATAGTGTGCCTAATGGGGGAGTTAAGAATTTTTTTGTTCTTGAACCCCTGTTTTTTCTCTCCTTGCAATAAATTTGATCGTATAAAAAAACTGTTTCAGACGAAAGTTGTACACAATAATTCAATGTTTAATAATAAATAAGATTGTATTTAAAATTATACATAGTTCTGTACTTACGAATTTTTATTTATATTCCAGTTTTTTAAACCCCTTTCTGCAATGTTTCGAATTATCACAAATTGTTTTTGATAAAAGTTTCAGATAAAAATTATAAGAATAATGAAAATATTAAATGGTTTTGATAGATTGCCTAATGAGGGAGTTATGAATTATTTTGGTCCAGGAAACCCTGTTTTTCTACCCTTAACAATCATGGTTGATTGTATAAAAAATTAGTTTGGACAAATAGAATTGTATTTTCACTACAATTTATTATATGCTCCATCGGATGTGATATTTATCATATTATGGGAGTTATTGCAATTTTTATGTTTTTCGAAAACCCTCCCGGTAAATATGTAGTTGGGCGGTATTTGTGGAAAAAAAAATTAAATCCGAAAATACTTTTATTATATGATATTTAACTTCCTCTTTTCATTAAACCCGGCGGAGATAAGAAATTCCAAATACTTTAGGAGATATCGCCGTTCTTATTTTGCAATACAAGACCTGTCCAATCATTCGACCGTCGCCATTTTTTATTTTGCCGTGTGTTTGTGAATGCCTAATTAATAAAATGGTCTTTTAGGTCAGGTCAGTTACATTATAAATACTTTCAAACTAAGCGGACATTAAAAATCATATGAATTTATTTTAATGGTTGTTTAGTTTTAAAGTATTTATAATGTAACTGACCTGACCTAACAAACCGGGACAAAGGATGAATAGTAGGAACTCACATATTTTTTTTACTCATTTTTTGCGCAACAATTTCAAAATAAGAAATAAAATATTAAAATTCAGTACAATCACAGTTTCTTGATAAAATTTGTGCTTTTATGGCACAGTACATCATATCATTTATAGTGTAGGTACTAACTATTTTACAATTCTGCAATGTCAATAAATGATGAAACATTTTTTTGCCAGTTATATTTACATTCCAATAAATAAATTATATTGTATACAGTTGTCTAGTTGCTGCTTTATACATTTGGCAATATGTTTGCTCTATGCTGTTTCAAATGTACAATCTTAATGCTTGTTTTTGTAGTCACCAGTATCATTTATACCTATTTTTGTTTTAATAAAGTTATTACAATATTTTATCTCACCTAACAATTTACATGCACACATGTGGTGGGCAGCTCAAAATGCACTGTTAAGGCTTGTAATTCAACTCATAATATTTTTTTTTTTATGTTGTTTTCCTTCTAACAATTTATGTCAATGTTTATTAAAATTTGCAAACAGGACATTCATTTATTGTGTATACACTGTAAATGGAATGTATTGTTTGTAAAATTTAATTACTCATTGGCTCTTACAGTTAATCAAATTCATTGACGGAGTTGGAATGCAAGTCTCAATAGTGCATTTTTAACTGCCCGCCACAGTAGTTTTTTTGGTTTAATTCGAGGTCCAGCAACCAGGAGCGCTGTAAGCACTGTCAATGTTTTCTCTATGGAAGATATCCATCTATCCCCTCCCTTATCTATGGTCCGACCCGATATTTGGTCCTGCGAACGGATCCTAGGATTTTTTTTTATTTTGTTGGATTTTCGCGTATCAGTATCTTACATCGTAGCTTAGTGGTGTTATTACATTAAAATTAAAATAGAACTGCACGCTCATTGAGTATATTATATTATTATTAATTGAAATAATGTTTAGAAGTCTAATCAAAAATATAACTTGTACAAATTTGTGAGGTGCAGTATTGAAGTGAGTATTTTACTTGTTTTTTCGTAAATTTTAATTATGTATACACGTGCATTCAATACCAATCAACTTAACCTACAAATTTAAATTGTAAGTTCTCATTTGATTCTACGTTTTAAAGTCTAATTAAAAATATATATACATAAAATAGCTTCTATTTGTAGCATATTGGTATGTTAAGAATATATGCTCGAATTTCAAAATTAAACATGAATTTTTGCGTAATTTTTATTCTATCTATATTTCTTCTCTTTTTTCTACAGTGTGAATTATGTTTATTTGTGTAAAAGACCTGTATTATAAAACGTGTTATTTATAAATAATGTATAAATATGAAGAAATATTTTAAGTAGGTTGTGAAATACCTGGTATTATAATTACACTGGTTTTACTCCGGAGTACCCATTACAGATAATTTATTTTCATTTGATTTAACACATTGAAATTTAACATTAAAATATGCTAAGAAAATTTATAGATATCCTGGTAGTTTAACATAAATAATCATTCAAATATTAAAACGTTTATTATAAAGATATAAGAAAAAATAAACGATTTTAAGATTATTTTTACCTGCATTGAGTTTTATATCGGCAGGGATAGTAAAAACTAGTTAGTTATATTTAATCATTATTATATGACGATAAGCGAATGTCATCATATAGGTATGAGTTTATACCAAATTAAATATTGGTGAGATATCTATCTATACCACGATGTGATTTTATTTTTAAAATAAAACTTTATATATTCAGTGTTGAGGGAAGACTCTCATTTTATTTATTACTTATAAGAACATTACCACTGATTGTCCTTAGAGTTAATTAAAAGAGAACGTAGATTTTTGATATTTCCGCTGCCTAAGTAACCTAGGGATATTCTGCATGATTTTTGCTACGCGGGATTATATTAGCTTCTCCTCTTAAGTATCGACTAGCTTTAAAACGGATTATAACTTTTAAAAATAACTTTTTTGAAATATAATTTATATCCTTATAATTTATATCCTTATACAATATTAATAATCTGTACAGGTAAATAAATTACGAAGTAAATGGTTATTATTATTATTACTTCAACTGATTGTATGATGTCTGTTTTTTAAAACACCAAAGTAAAAATTTATAATTCTCATAAACAATAATTTTCATAAAATATTTGGGCAATGGAGATCAATTTTAGAAGGTAAATGAGTTCTTGCTATTCACTATTCACTGAATCTTTTAAAATAATATATTTGAATACATCAGTGACAGGTTTGTCAGAATAGGTATAGAAGTTAGGGAATAATATTAAAATATATGTCAATAAGTTACCTAATATAATATTTAAAAATTAAATTTAGTATCCTATACATTAAATTATGCCTCAAGTTATTTTTCGTGTATTAAATTAATGTTATTGTTTAGTTTTGCTTTAAAACAAAACCGATAAAATAATTTTATTTAATTTTTTTTAATTTTTACGAGGCCACTTGTAATAATGAACTTACAGTTATCCTGTTAGCCCCAGGAATATGAACTTAATTTGACACTTACCACTAACATCTTCAACATGATTGCTGCTTGTCTTGTCAACTCTCGGCTGTTCAATACGGACTGGGCGGTCGCAAACGTTTATATACGCGACTGCTTGTTTTCGGAACGGTAAGTTTTCCCGAAGTCGTTTACATGTTTGTTCCTTCAGGTCTTTTATCTGTGAGATAGTCGTAGTCCAACACGTTAAAAAATTATTTACGAGAAGTTCCCCACTAATTTGACTAGTTATTTTAACTATCTGCAGCAAGACCGTCAGGAGAAGGAGTGCCGCGTGCTGACCATGGACGTAAGACATTTTGTTGGAAAGCGTAAATGAACTCTTAAGCATTGTTTAACTTCACTAAATACACATAATAAAAAAGACTCCATGTTCCCGTTTTCAATGAATGAACAATATGTTAAATGTACATACTTTTTTGGTCGTAATTTATCGGCGTATCTTCATATAGAGCCTAACTTTTTTTTATAAAACAATGGTCCTTTTATCACATAATGTTTCAAATATTTTACCCGTGTATAAGTCAGCAAAAGTCTTTAAAATCTGCTGAAGTTTAAGTTAACGAAGTTAGGTCGTATATTCATTCTTTTTGTCTTACGGCGAGTTAACAACTTAGATTAAATGAAATTTTTTTCAATAAGATTTTATTTGTTCCATACTAATATGGCAGCTAGTACCATTATAATGACCTCGCTTGTGGCATTTGAAAATGTTTGTATGTGTACCAAAAATGGTAATGCTAGCTGTTTTAAAAGTATTAAAATAACACTTTCAACAAAGTATAAATAAATTTTACTAACACATATTACATGTCCTTCAATTTGGAAGATGATCAATACATGAAAGAAAAGTTTTTAAATTGAGGTTTTATGATTTTTTTGATCCATAAGTGTTTTTTAAACTAAGTTATAATCGTACGTTAATTGTAATTTTTTTTCTATATTTAACTTTACGTAAATGACAGGTATAGCCATAATATTTACGTGAACTTTCAAAGCAGTATTACGTGTGGATATGTCTGCTGAATTTCTATGACTCCATCTGTACTGTATTATAGGGAAATAACTAATTTCATACTTAATTTGATACATGAAAATCGTGAAATATCAAACTACTTTAAAACTAAACGAATATTTATATTATCCTAAATTTACCTAAGTATGGATTTAAAAAAAAATAATTATGTTTCAGTACTGTGAGTTTTGGACGTATCGCCATAGGTTGTAAATTATTTAACGTTATATGCATGGATCTTGTGTCAATAATTAATACATCATTTTAAATTCTATAGTTATTGGGCAATTAGAAACATTAATTATTTTTTGTTACAATTGGATATGTCAAAGTTACTTACAAATTTAATGGCTTTATCTTTAAGTATATTTTGTTAAAAAAAGATAAAAACCTCTTAGTACTTATCAATATAAATCACTACATAAGGGTATTTTGAGGGAAATGTACCAAACGAGCGAAAACGAGATTATATAGTAATAGTGTTAAAGGATCTGAATGTGAATGACACTGATATCCTCAAGTCAGTTAAGAACGCATGCCTATACTTAGGTCACGTGGCTCATGAAAATGGCATTAAGACATTCGGCTTAAGGATATTGAATGTATATCTCAAGCACTGTTTCCGAAAATCTACATTTAACGGCAATCAAGCTACAGTAATTCTCGATATGGTGCCCCAGATCTGACCAATTTCGGTGTGTGTGTGTGTGTGTGGTTATGTGTATGTTTGAGTCAGGTTAAGTGAGAAGTTTGACCTACGGTTGCGCACCACGTGCACACTCGACTTTACGAACCTGAGCTACGATATCATATTCTAGTAATATATGAATCTGATAGTTTGGAAGTAGGTTACTCAGTCACGTATTTAACACTGAAATGATTTGGATACCATTTAAACCCAGCGAGCACCTAACTTCGATGAAAACACTTGCTATATATAATTAGGAAATTGTAAACCTTAAATTAGGGAAAATGTTTATTTATTTTTAAAGTAGGGAAACATTGGAGTAAGGTCATAGGTAGTAAATTACTGACATCAAGCGATGGACACCTATAATATAATTTAATTAATCTGAGCACCTTAATTATAATTGTAATATAAATTTGGTTAAATCATAATATAAAACTTAATAAACACAATTTAATTACAGTTGTATAGTAATGTAAAGCTATTAAAGTTTGCTTTTAAACACATACATTAAAAAAAACCTAATTGTGTTCTGTGTAATAGCCCGTCAGCGGCCGGTTTCTGTGTGTGAACTTGGAGTCTGGTGTCAGCCATATTGGATTGTGACGTAATGGCCGCCATCTTGCAGGAACTTCACCGTGATGAAGATTGAAATATTAAGCCTATAGTGTTATTAAACAACACGATTACAATTTTCCTAAATCCGTAATAGTTAAATACTTAATACATATTACAATTCTAGAACGGTATTTTCGCTGCAAGGGAAGTATTAAGCGCTAGTTTCGATTTTGGCGTGAGAAATTTTTAAATAATCATTCCCCCATGGCGACTAACATATTATCTGCCCAACCTTAACACCCCTCTCTCCGCCTCAAAAACAATTTCGCCTCAATTTATTATTGGCTATATCTTCCGCTGTACTGATTTCTGTTGTCTGCCCTTCTCTACTTGTTTAAAGCCTTATCATTTGTATCTAAAACTGTGTCTGAAACCATTTAAGACAAACATTGCGGCGAGGTATTAAAAAAAAATGTACGAATGTATCCATCAAATTCTGTGCACATTAAAATTATTTTTTATGCATATGTATGTAATGATAAAAAAATATGTGACAAAAATGGTATTTAATTAAGAACCTCAGTTGTGTATACTAGCCGTGACGGACCTAATGTATTTCTTATGTACCTGTGGCTTGGTAGCTTACTCAATTGTGGCTTACCAATCGTAAGGATTCGGCCATGTTCGGCCATGTCCGCCACTGGTGGTTTATGATCAGGACCTCTGCACCCAATATCTGCCATCTTGGAATCCACCACTTTTGAAAATCCGCAATTTGTTACCTAAAATTATGGAAAAATTCCGAAAATTGTCAAAAAAATGATTAATAAAATAATGGTTGATTCTATCGATAACTGTCCTTGTTCGATTGTTTTCTAATTTCTGCAATCTTCTTAGAAGGCCAAGCAAGTCGTTTTTATGCATTGAAATTCACAAGGTAGACAAAACGCATCCAATTGGTTGGAAGGCATGTCTATTCAGTATCCAGGCAAGTAATCGACAGCCACTATGGTCTAAGGCGCTTCTGAAGGCTGGTATACGTTTTTGGAGTTGTAGCTGAACTACATTATTTACTGTGTTTAATAAAGTATTCACGAGTACGACGGAGCACTAGCACTGTGCGTCTGGTTTTTGTATAACTGAATGAACTTCAACAACCACCGCAAATATTTTTGCCTAAACAAAACTATTTATTTTAAGTAATTGGGGAAAGTAACACGCCGCAACAATATTATGTAGAAAACAAAGGTGTTACCCACAATTATTTCAATGAAATTTTTTTTTGCTCCAGCGGAAAAAAAAATGTGCGCGTGTAGTCCACGCACGACAGAAGTTAAACTTATCGCTTATTAGGTATTGAGATACGTTATTAGTATTTTTTATCTAAGAAAAGATAATATTTGATAACAGTAAATATATAGGTATGTTCTCAAATAATAAAAAAGAACTCACATGACACTTTATAATAATTTTTCCTTGCAAAGATTGCTCGTGTTGCGATGCACACTAATAGGCTCAAACCCCGTTGTGTTTCCCTCTGCCGAAACACTTCCTTAAGTCGGGGTTGTGTCAGGCACAGAAGGGTCCCTACCTACGCGACCCGCCTATGCCTACATCAATGTGTGGTTGAACCTGAGCAACTCGTCACCAGTAGAAGCCCGCTGAAGGCTGCTACAATGATCACCGACCGCGACATCGGCCCCGGAATAGGGATAGCTCAAACGCGCCACCCCCAAAAAACAACCGCCAATTTGCAGGTGTGCAAGAGCGCGAGTGCTCGAGCGCTCAAGATAGCAAGAGTACAAGTGTGGAAGTATGTGAGTGTAAAATTTTGCAAGTGTGCAAAAATGTGCAAAAGTGTGCATGTTGCGAAAGTGTGTAAGTGTACAAAGTGTTCAAAATTGTTCAAAAGTGTACAAAATGTGCAGATGTGTAAAAGTGTGCAAAAGTGCTATAATGTGCAAAACTAGGCAAACGTATTAAATGCAAGTGCGCATGTTTGTAAGTGTGCAATAATGTACAAAAGGGTGCAAGTATGCGAAAGTGTGGTAAAGTGTGCGAGTGTGCAAATATTGTGCAATTATGAAAAAGTGTGTAAAAATGTGTGTGCAAGAGTGTGCAAACATTGTGCCGTGCCGTCTCCTCCACTGGTTCCCCTTAAGCCATCGGAATTATTGTATCGCTCGAAAATTGTTATTCCCTCAGCAAATAATTTTCATTTCCAACAACTCTTGGTGGCTGTAGAACTTCATTCAATTAAACATAATCCATGCGCTCAGTTTTCACTATAATTTACAATAAAACTGTTGTTCAACTTCAACATCAAAGACGTGTACCAAAGAAACCGTTGGATGTTACGCACTTTAGTACTTACGTGTCGTGTATATGACTTCAAAACATATTTTGTCGTAATGAGACTACATCTGAGTTAAATAAGTAGAGACCCGGAAATTTTGCGGATTCATTTAGTCGCAAGCTAGAATGCAAACCTTCACACTCTTGCACTCTGTTCATGATTGGACCGCATTTGTTTGGACACGCCCCTCTACGACCATGAGCCAATGATGCTCAGCTAAGAGAGAAGTAGACGAATCAGGTAGTGCCAAAAACAAGGATGTTCTCGCTAAGAAATCAACCAATGGGAAAGTAAACATGGGTCGAGCACACCTATAACTTTGAATTCTATCCTGAGGCCAGAAGAATACGCGAAATTTCCGGGTCTCTCTATATAAGTTTATAAGATCAGCGTTTTTTTTCTTCATAAAATTTGCATGCAGAAAACTTGAGACTTAATTTATCTCAAAAGAGAAATTTAAAAAGTGATCAGATAAATGTGGTTTAGATGCGGGGAAATGTGCTGTGTTTCAGAGGATATGGTGTGCAGCTACTCCACCACATTCTACACCAGCAAGGGAGGTGACGGCAACGAGTACATCCACTTCAACAACGGCATCCTGGACACGGACACGGGACACTCGCACTATTACCTCGGCAACCTCTTCAAAGGGGACAGGACACTAGGTGACTCTGTTGCACGAGGCGGCCCGCCCGCTCTGCGCTACGGGGTCTGCAGGAACTACACTCTCGCACTGTTCCTTATGGAGGCCCCTACTCCTGCTGGCTGCCCCGAACGAAAAAAAAAAATATTTTTTTTTTAATTTATAAAATACGAATAAGACACAAAAATAATCCTTAGAATTAAGTTCATCATGATTAAATATATACTAAAAAGAAGCCACTTTCGGATTTGACAAATTCAGGGGATTGAAACCTGCATTTAAGTCTCTAAAGGCTTGTCAAAATTATTGCAAAGAAGACTACGCGAAGACTGGATTATCATCAGAAAGTGAAAACATTAACAATGCAATAGCTGTTGCCATGAAGATTAAAAGGATAACATTGTTAAAAATTTAAAAAAAAAATACATATAATACACTAGCTGCCCGACCCGGCTTCGCACGGCTATACTAATGGAAAAAAATTAAGCCACATCTCCCATTTACAGTAATGGTAAATAAAATAAAAATTCAGTGAAAATTTATTACAATGCTGTATAATGTACCGGAGAGAAAATGAATAGCACCGATGGTTTCCCGACTTGTGCACGCAACGTACAACTGATGTACCCATACTTCTCTACGGCAGTCTACAGGCAGATCACTCTTGCGCCGCTCATTATACGTGCCCCTCCTTGTGGGTACGCCAATGCCGCGCGATGCCCGTTGCCATGGAGACGCAGAAGGCATGAACAATGCAAAATCCTGTTCTCGTGCAGACAAAGTACCCACTGTTGCCTGGTTTTAACCACCCATGGGATCTAATTTTCGGAAAATGTCATCCTGCGTAACATAAGGTACATTACTGTGAAGTTTCAAGTCTGTAAAATATATATACTTGAAAAAAGGGCAATTATTTATATTTAAAGTACCCGCCAAAATTTCAACGGTGATGAGGACTGCACTAACAATGAAATAGTCGTTGCCATAGAGACGAATTAAGCATCAACAAAGCAACAGCCGTTGCCATGGTGATTTCCTACCAAAAACTGGAAATTATGTTATATTACCCCCCCCCCCCCCCCGAATCACCCCTTGGGATCGGATTTCCGCAGAATCCGTTCTTAGTGAGCGTCTACATCACAAAATGAGTAACTATGCTAAATTTCAAGTCAATCCGTAGTATAGTTTTAGAAATCTCGTGATGAGTGAGTCAGTGAGAGGTATTTTATCCCCTTGGGGGTAGAATTAATAAAAATATTTTCTTAGCGGATGCCTACGTCATAACATCTACCTGCATACCAAATTTCATCCCGATCTGTCCAAGTGGTTTGGGCTGTGCGTTGATAGATCACTATGTCAGTCAGTAATTTTTGAGTTATATATATTTAGATATAATACATAAAAGTAAAGAAATATATCTAAAAAAATAGTCCCTTCCCATTTACTTATATACTTTATCACAGGAAAATATCTCTTCTTATGGTTTATCAGTAGTCGGACAACATTACGGCGATAAGATTAACATTATAATCCATATTTCATATAAGTATGGTTCAGTTGGAATCTTTCAGCCTGGCATTCTCAAACAGCGACAATTTTATCCAGAAAAAAACCAATTATCCTTTTAAGAAATTTAGTTTAAATGACATGAATCATTCCATGCTATATCAGTAGTTCACGTAAAATTTCGCGATTGTTCTCTGCCTTACGGTTGACAGTAAACTTCTCGCACACATACACGTGTGAAAGAAAGATATACCATTTTTTTTTCAACACCAATAAACAAATCAAAGAAATGTTAATAATTCATTGTTTCATTATTGTGTGGCCTTCATTGTTTTTGATTGACCGATTCTTTGAAGAGTCGCTCAGAAGTAAAAAAAAAATCCAGGTAATGTTTCGTCCCCATATTTTAAATAGTTTTTGAGGAAATGAAATTTAATGTGAGCAGAGCTGTATAAACATATTTTAGTTCAACAAGAGGAGTGTACACCACATATATCCGTCCAGGAAATAGTTCTATCAGAGCAGGCCATTTTTCCCTTTACTGAATCTATCCTGTCTTGACTTTCCCACTTACATAGAAAGCAGCAGTGCTTTGTGTATTCGAGCTGCATGCTGAAGAGAATTTAAATTTTTTTGAGATACTCAAATACACGCTATTTTTATTTGTCATATTGAATAAGTGTGAGTAGCAGTTTAAAGTTCATATATGACTCATTTAAATTAACTGCATACGTGAGTGGAACAGAAAATTCTTTTTATATTGTAAAGAAACACAGCTTTCAGACTGACTTCACTAGAATCTATGAACAAGAGCCATATTACACTGAAATCATTGCTAAGAACTTCATAAAAAATTCGAAATTTTAAAAATCAATTTTTGGAGAAGTATTAAAAAAAACATCATGGCGGTCACAAAACAAACTTTCAATTTCGTATTGTGAAAAGGAGGGTTCTAACCTTTAAATGTTGAAGCTAAAATATCAACATGGTTGCTTCAACAAACTTAAACACCAACAAGTTAGCGGGTCCCCTTGAGACAATAAGTATGGCTCATTTGATTAACAGGGGGCTTGAAATTTTGGGTCGGCATGCATATAATCTTCTCTGTATTCTGCGTGTTTGTCTCTGTATAGATCCGCGCTCGCTGACGGTTTCTCAGGAGACACTGGTACCAGGCATTCTTCACTGTGACTCACAGACCTCAGAGCAGATAATAATATGGGATTGCACAGTGTGACGTAAAGACTGCATAGATAATCTGGCCTACATTGTTTACAAACAGAACTGTTTACATTTTAAACCAAATTTGGATTATTTGAATATAAACAGCATTTCGGTAAAATGAAAAAAAAAATTACGTACAGTAAGTACGCTCTATAGAGTCTAGATACTGTTATGTAATCACAGTAGCCGGGTAGCATCTCAGGAAAATTATCCTAGCTATGAACTTTATGATACATAATGAATAAATTAAGGAACTTCATTCATAATTATTCTGAAAGTTATAGGTAACTTGTGTTTGTAGTTTAGCTGCCTCTGGAGTCAGTGGTCCAAAGCAGCAGAGCCAATCAGAGACGAGCTACGAAGAAACTCTTTTATTTGAATGAACAATGTGAAGAGAGAGTGGAAAGGTTTTCAATTATAGCTTAATGCAGTTATCAAGTACTGTGTCATTTTTGGTGCATTTTAGCTAAAAAAATTAGCTTTCATCTGATTTAAGATAGGGAGTACCGAAATTTGTGCTAGTTAACTATAATAATAGGGAGTACTGTTAAGTATTGACAAAAGACACAAGTCTACAGGTATATAAACGCATTCAGTCCAAAGTCTTTGCCAATAAATACTATTGATATTGACCTTTAGGTGACGCCTAGTGACTTATTCAAGCACTAGAGAACTGACCTAGGTTTATATTAAAACAAACTTATATTATTTTATTAATAAAAGCAATATACTATTTCTACGTGAACCTTTAGAAATTGACTATAAACTGAAAGATAATCGTCTTTCCAAGGGGTCCTTAGAAAATAATTTTGTTTTTCTTACAACAGATTTTATTAAAGCTGGAACTCATTAATTAAAGTGTATGAGAGAAACAGTAAAAGTGTTGTTTCATTCAAATCTTAATGGAAATAATTTTGCTCAATAAGACTTTTGTTTGGTTTTGTGCCCTCGTATCAGCCAGACAATTAACAAGGGTAGGCTGACACAGCTAACTTATAAATTCAATATTCTGACAAAACTTTATATGTTTATTGATAATATAAATAATTAAAAACTATTTGAGTTGGCCAGTAATTTGCATGGAATAAGGTAATTTAAAAGTATATATGTTGTAAAAACAATGAATTAAATATTATAATGATTTTGTTTTCAGCTGTTTACATTATTATTATAAAATATAAAACTATTTTTATAGTGCCTTTATATTTACTGTACATTAAAATCCAGTTTTATTTAATAAACTACATTGTCAAATTCGCATCAAGTTGTTATTTTTGTCTACAGAATCACCCAATAGTGTATATGTTTACTCAACCTGCCTAGCAGTAAAGGATGTATGGTTATGATTGATTCTTATATATTTATATATTTTAACTACTAAGACAGATTGGGCACGTAAAGGTCTGGGTGGGTTTCTAGGTATAGTGTCGGCATAAAAGTTTTTTTTCCAACGTGATCACAGCTATCTTGGTCGGACAAAAATAACGGTATCTCGTGTGAACCAAAGGTTTCACACCAAATCAAGTGAACAGCAATGGACATGTGACGTGGTAATATTGACCAGCATGTGAGGAGTATAATACACGTCAAACCGTATCTATGGAGGAAGAGCCCTTTTTTCTGTTCTGTTCGACAAAACACAAACTTTCTTGAACCTAGAACAACCAGCAATCTCTTTCAAGTCACTTCGTAATTTGTCAGAGTTCTCATAGCTGAGAAGCAACGTGAAAAAAATTTAAAATCGTTTCTACCTGTTGAAGCATGAGTTGTTGGCAATGTTTACCAATATCCATTTCCTGGATGTGAATTTCTGAACTAATATCCTGTGTTCCACTAGTGAGGCAAGGAAACCAAAATTTAAATAAAAATTTAAAATAGAAAATAATTTATAACTTTTTTGGGCTGCACCTTAATCGAATATGTTAAAGAAATAATCTTGAGTTATGTTTTACTGAAATTATTTAAACTAGCACGTGGTCATATTTTAACCTGTTTCAAGAAGTTTGTGTTAGTGCATGTTTAAGTGTTGTTCTGTGAATGTTAAGTTACTTTTTTACAAAACATATGATACGTTAAACTTTTGATTATTTTATGCATTAACACATATTTTCGGTAATAATAATTCCCCCCAAAAAATTATGATTGTATGGACATTTTTTATGGCATACCATTGAGTAGTCGTCAAATTGTATTACAAAAAAAAACCTGGCATTTAGCAAACAACTATTATTACATTTTTGGACAATTAATTTTAATGTCTCGAAAAAAAATTAATGACCTCGTACAAGTAAGTACATCTTAATTCTAGGGCAAAATTACAGTGTTTATGTTTGGGTCAGATATTTTACTAAATTTTATTATGTTCAGAAAGAGATGCCTTCCAGCTCCTGAACAGTCCAACGGGAATCAGACATTTAATTTAAGTTTATTCAAAGAGCAAAATATTTTAAATGTAATGAGATATTTTCATCATCCTCTGTGCCTTCCTTAAGAAGCTGTTGAACTCAAATTGGCTAAATGGTTTCACTCATTATACGAGATAGTTTTTTTTGTATGAAAAAAAAATTTTTTATAAAGACTGATTGAACTATAAAATTGTACCAATTATTTTTTTTTAATATAAGCATATAAATAAGTTTATTATATTGCTGCAACTTATTTCAACAAGTGTATTTTTTGGTTAAAACACAAAAACCTAAAAAAAAAAAAATAGAATTATTGATTCAACAAAATTAGTTAAGAATATAAGAGTTTAAAATCTAAATTGAAAATAATTATAATAATTGATTATTGGTTTACAAATGAAACATAATTCGTTAATGCAGACAGTTTTACTCACACATGATATAATTTTGAAGATTTCACGAAGAACTGTTAACCACGATGAGGAAATGCACTTTTTTTTTTCTATCTGCTTGATAACATTTTGCGTAGAATTGTGTCACGTAATTTAAAACTCCTGTTTAAAGCAAAAATATAAGATTTCCTATAAATGTAATTAAGTTCCTAGCTAATTGATATATTTGGAAAAATTCATTTTTTAAAAAGGTTTTAAGATTTCTAATAATGAATTAAAACTTATGCTTATTAGTACATTTCTCAATGTACTGCAGAGTTTGAAGTAATGTGTAATATGCACAAAAATAAAGTCTTATCAAAATTATATTTATTAAAAAATTGGAAATGACACATAAAATAAAATTTAAATAAAGCCGGATATTGAAAAAAACACAACTTTACTGAGCAGATTTATTCATATTTTACTACTTAATTATTATTATACAGACAGTAATGTTATTTAGAGAAGAAGTTGGGAAAGCGATGGTTGGTTGGCATATCTGTTCTCTTCTGCCAGGGATAGCGGGTCTCCTTCCTCAACTCTCGACCAAGACTGTTGGAGATGCAGGGTTGCCGTTCTACCCCGCCAACGAGGCCATCGCTTCATAGCTTAACTGCTTGGGTTTTTTGACGTAGTCGTAAGTGTCGGAGGAGTTTCGGTCCCGCTGGCTGGCCGGGACGGCGGACACGATCACCAGCAGCAGCGCCGCCAGCACCAACAGCTGTAACAGACAAGAGCGCTCAGCCAACAGCTGGGACAGACAGCAGCGCTCAGGCAACAGCTGGGACAGACAGCAGCGCTCAGCCAACAGCTGTAACAGACTGCAGCGCTCAGCCAACAGCTGGGACAGACAGCAGTGCTCAACCAACAGCTGGAACAGACAGCAGCGCTCAGACAACAGATGGGACAGACAAGAGCGCTCAGCCAACAGCTGGGACAGACATCAGCGCTCAGCCAACACGTGGAACAGACAGCAGCACTCAGCCAACAGCTGGAACAGACAAAAGCCCTTAGCCAACAGCACAGAAAGACAGCAGCGCACAGCCAACAGGTGGAACAGACAGCAGCGCTCGGCCAACAGCTGGAACATACAGCAGCGCTCGGCCAACAGGTGGAACAGACAGCAGCGCTCAGCCAACAGCTGGGACAGACATCAGCGCTCAGCCAACAGCTGTAACAGACTGCAGCGCTCAGCCAACAGCTGGGACAGACAGCAGTGCTCAACCAACAGCTGGAACAGACAGCAGCGCTCAGACAACAGATGGGACAGACAAGAGCGCTCAGCCAACAGCTGGGACAGACATCAGCGCTCAACCAAAACGTGGAACAGACAGCAGCACTCAGCCAACAGCTGGGACAGACATCAGCGCTCAGCCAACAGCTGGGACAGACAGCAGGGCACATCCAACAGCTGGGACCGACAGCAGTGCTCAGCCACAGCTGGAACAGACAGCAGCGCTCAGCCAACAGGTGCAATAGACAGCAGTGCTCAGCGCTCAGCGGAATCTGCTCGGGCTCAGCAAGCACTGATGTCTCATGGGATTATCCGCAATCACTGCTAGTGGTGGAGCTGGTGAGCTGTAGAAACAAGACCTTTCAAACAGGTGGCAGTTTTATGAATATTGCAGAAAGAATCTAGAACACTTCTGGGGCTTGTCATTGACCATTATATCGTTTTGGCTTTCTGACGACCGATTGTTTTATTTTAGAGTTATTGCGGTTGTTATATTGTAAATGTATAAGCTTGAAGTTTTTTTTAGTCGTAATTTATAACTTTATATATGTTAATATAATATAATTCTTCTTTACGTGTGTATCTGACTGAACTATTTCTAAACGGCTGGACCGATTTTGGTGAAATTGCGTGTGTGTGATTAAGGTGGTTAGAGAATGGTTTAAATTTACAATTTGATACAATAGAAATATTTTTTAATTCATTTATTTATTTATGTTTCGGGGTTTATTTTTGGATTGTTTAGGTTCACAGTAAGTATATATATATGTGGGTGTGTTGTTTCATTATTTATTTGTTGTTAATCTTAGGATGGTTTAGGTTCATTGTTGGATCTGGCAGTCTGTGCTGCGATCTCGATTTTGAATATATATCTATAATTTTCAATTTTTGGCATATATATATATTTCAATTTTTTGCATATCAGTCCGACCCGATAGTTGGTGGGGCTAACGGATCGTAATATTTTTTATTATTTTGTTGCATTTTCAATGATCAATTTCTTAAATCTTAGCTTAGTGGTGTTATTACATTAAAATTAAAATATAACTGCGCGCTTATTGAGTATATTATTATTAATTGAAATAATGTTTAGAAGTCTAATCAAAAATATTACTTGTACAATTTTGTGAGGTGCAGTATTGAAGTGAGTATTTTACTTGGTTTTCGTAAATTTTAATTATGTGTACACGTGCATTCAATACCAATCAACTTAACCTACAAATTTAAATTAAAAGTGCTCATTTGATTCTAAGTTTTAAAGTCTAATTAAAAATTTATACATACAAAATAGCTTCTATTTGTAGCATATTGGTATGGTCAGAATATATACTCGTAGTTCAAAATTAAACATGAATTTTTGCGTAATTTTTATTCTATGTATATTTCTTATCTTTTTTCTACAGTGTGAATTCGGTTTATTTGTGTAAAATACCGGTTATAGAAAACTTTTTTTATAAAAAATATGTAGATAAGAAGAAATATTTTAAGTAGTGTAATCCCTGGTAATTATGTTTCACTGGTTTAACTCCGGAGTACCTGTTACAGATAATTTATTTTCATTGGATTTAACACATTGAAATTTAACATTTAAATATACTAAGAAAATTCATAGATATCCTGGTAGTTTAACATAAATAATAATTCAAATATTGAAACTATAATTATAAAGATATAAGAAATAATAACCTATTTTAATGATTATTTTTACCTACATTGATTTTTATATCGGCAGTGATAGTAAAAACTAGTTAGTTATATTTAATCATTCGTATATGACGATAAGCGAATTTCACCATAAAGGTAAGAGTGGATACCAAAACTATTGGTAAGATATCTATGTATACCACGATGCGATTTTATTTTTAAAATGAACCATTATACATTCAGTGTTGAGGGAAGACTCTCATTTTATTTATTACTAATAAGAACATTATAACTGATTGTCCTTAGCGTTAATTAAATGAGAACATTCATGTTTGATATTTCCGCTGCCTAAGTAACCTAGGGATTTTCTGTATGATTTTTTCTACGCGTTATTATATTAGCTATTCCTCTTAAGTATGTAGTAGCTTTAAAACGGATTGTAACTTTTAAAAATAACTTATTTGAAATATAATTTATATCCTTATAATTTATATCCTTATACAATATTAATAATCTGTACAGGTAAATAAATTACGAAGTAAATGGTTATTATTATTACTTCAACTGATTGTATGATGTCTGTTTTTCAAAAACACCAAAGTAAAAAATTATAATTCTCATAAAGAATAATTTTCATAAAATATTTGGGCGATGGAGATCAATATAAGAAGGTAAATTAGTTCTTGCTTTTCACTATTCACTGAATCTTTTAAAATAATAGAATTGAATACATCAATAACAGGTTTGTCAGAATAGGTATAGAAGTTAAAGGTATAATATTAAAATATATGTCAATAAGTTACCTAATATAATATTTAAAAATTTAATTTAGTATTCTATACATTAAATTATGCCTCAAGTTATTTTTCGTGCATTAAATTAATTTTATTGTTTAGTTTTGCTTTAAAGCAAATCAGATGAAATAATTTAATTTAATTTTTTAAAATTTTGACGGAGCCACTTGTAATAACGAATTAACAGTTATCCTGTTAGCCCCAGGAATATGAACTTAATTTTACACTTACCACTAACATCTTCAACATGATTGCTGCTTGTCTTGTCAACTCTCGGCTGTACAATACGGACTTAGTGGTCACAGACGTTTGTATACGCGACTGCTTGTTTTCGAAAAGGCAAGTTTTCCCGAAGTCGTTAACGTGTTTGTTCCTTCAGGTCTTTCATCTGTGAGACAGTTGCAGTCCAACAAGTTAAAAAAATATTTTTCAGAGGTTCCCCACTAATTTGACTTGTTCTTTCAACTATGTGCATCAAGGCCGTCGGGAGAATGAGTGTCGCGTGCTGACCATTGCAGGCATGGTCGTAAGACATTTTGTTGGAAAGCGTAACTTAACTCTTAAGCATTGTTAAACTTCACTTATTGCACATTAAATAAAATTTCTTGATGTTCCCGTTTTCAATGAATGTACAATATATTAAATATACATATATATTTTTTGTCGTAGCTTTATCGGCTTGTCTTCATATAGAGCCTAACGTTTTTTATAAAACATTGGTCCTAATATCACATAATGTTTCAAATATTTTACCCGTGTATCAGTCAGCTAAAGTCTTTAAAATCTGCTGAAGTTTTAGTTAACGAAGTAAGGTCGTTTATTCATTGTTTTTGTCTTACGGTGAGTTAAAAACTTAGATATAATGAAATATTTTTCAATAAGATTTTATTTGTTACAAACTAATATGGCAGATAGTACCATTAAAATGACCTCGCTCGTGGCATTTAAAAATGCTTGTATGTGTACCAAAAATGGTAATACTAGCTGTTTTAAAAGTAGTTTAAATAACACTTTCAACAAAGTATAAAGAAATTTTACTAAAAAATAACACATGTTTCAATTTGGAAGATGATCAATACATGAAAGAAAAATTCTTAAATTGAGGTTTTATGATTTTTTTAATCCATAAGTTTTTTTTAAACTAAGTTATAATCGTACGTAAATTGTAATTTTTTTTTCAATATTTAACTTTACTTAAATGACAGGTACAGCCATAATATTTACGTGAACACTTAAAGCAGTATTACGTTTGGATGTGTCTGCTGAATTTCTATGACTCCACCTGAACTGTATTATAGGGAAATAACTAATTTTATATTTAATTTGATACATGAAAATCGTGAAAAATCTAACAACTTTAAAACTAAACGAATATTTATATTATCCTAAATTTATCTAAGTATGGATTTAAATAACAAAAAATTAAGTTTCATTACTGTGAGATTTGGACGTATCGCCATAGGTTGTAAATTATTTAACGTTATATGCATGGATTTTGTGTCGATTATTAATACATCATTTTAAATTCTATAGTTATTGGGGAAATAGTAACATGAATTTTTTTTGTTTCAATTGAATATGTCAAAGTGACTTCCAAATTTAATGGCTTTTTCTTTACGTATATTTTGTTAAAAAAAAGGTAAAAACCTCTTAGTACTTATCAAAATAAATCACTACATAAGGGTATTTTGAGGGAAAAGTACCAAACGAGCGAAAGCGAGAGTATATAGTAATAGTGTTAAAGGATCTGAATGTGAAGGACACTGATATCCTCAAGTCAGTTAAGGACGCAATTCTATACTTAGGTCACGTGGCTCATGAAAATGGCATTATGACATTCGGCTGAAGGATACTGAATGTAGGGGAGACCCGGGCATGATGGATAGCCTAACTTGAAGGCTCCATTCCTGTGAAACTTTTAGTCATAGAGACTGATAAACTGCTTTATTTATTAACCCAATACTTACAAAACTAAATACCACAAAACCATTTAGATGAAAAATGAGAAACTTATTTAATCTATGTAAAAATGAAAGTCAGAAAAAAATCGTCTTGCCCATTACCCCTGGGTAAGATGGATAATGGATTCGGGCAAGATGGATAGTTATTTAACCATGTCACTAAAATTGTCAAATGTTACAAAAACTGTCGTTAGCCTTCTACAATGTCATTCTTGGCATAAATCACAACAGTAGGCTCCCACACCTGTGTAGGATGTACACACTTCATGTGCCCAGTCTTGGCAGTCACCACACTGAATCCACTCTCCTTGTTCAGCAGAGGCTGCATATGTTTCTGTGCAATCTAAACATCGAGTTTCACCTTCATTTACTTCTTTTTCTACAATAAGTTTTTTTGGTTTTTTTTTAATTTTCCTTATCAACTTTTTTAGAAGATGCCTTCTTGATTCGTGCTGTCTGTTGTAGACCCTTAAGATAATAAATTTTTTGGATTTCCTTTTGTGGGGTGCTTGTAAGGATCTCGGATCGCTGACATTTTCTTTTGCGTTTGTCGTTCCGAGTTGCATACGGCTTGAGCGGCCGCAACTGAAATGGGCTTGTTTTAGAGGAACATGCCTCCATGTCCTCAAAGAACTGCTTGGGTCTGTCTGCAGATCTTGCAACTTGATGCTGGCAACATGATTCTGGCAAATTGATCCCAGCAACTTGATCCTTGTTTGGAACTGGTTCGTTAAGAAGATGAGGACGATCTGTGACTGTCGCTGGTGCAAAATCTACTCCGAAAATGTTTCTGTTGAAAGGCCACAATCCAGTTGTTGAAAATCCATGAACAGCATTTTTCGCAGATACAGATTTTAGAAAAGCTGGAGTGACTAGTCAACCATTTTCTTTCTTGCAAATATGAAATATGGTGGAAGGAATTGGCCTGCAGCACTATAGCATCCTACGATAGTGCTCAAAGTCCCTCGTTCTGAGCTAGAGATTACTCCCAACTGTTTTTTGCCAGTCGAGGACAGTATTTTGGGAGGTCTGGTGGTTGTGGTCTGGATTCCTGTCTCGTCTACATTGAACAGTGTTGTTGCATTGATATTGTGCTCCTCTAATACGTCATAATATAAATCGTAAAACCGGTTTACTTGTGGCTTGTTGAACCCTCGAGCACGAGCCACTGATGTTGGCTCAGGTGTTCTTAAAGTTATGTCTGGATGTCTCTGTTTAAAACCTTTGAACCAGTCATCTCCTGCGCAACCGTTTTTGAATGGATGTTGAATTTTGTTTGCTTCGGCGAATTCAAAAACTAGTTCCACGAATTATTTTTTTGTTAATCCGAAAAAAAAATAGAATCCATTTTTAAAATATATTCTTTCAGTTCCAACTCTTGAACTTAAGTGAAAACTGGCTGATACCTCCCCAAAGACTTCACTGCAGTTCCTTTCTTCAGGTGCCGATGGAAGGTACCATAAGGCACTTTGTAGCTCTTTGAAGCATTTAGAATAGTTTCACCAAATTCTTGAACAGCTGCGTGGGGCCGCTTCCATGTCCTTCTCTTCCCAGCTGCCACGATCACTTTTGCTTTTATACGTGTACACCATCTGTAAAATTTAAAGATTCGAATAGGTAAACAATATTGCGCAAGATGGTTTTAATTTGAATATAGCCACATCAGTATAAAAAAGGGTTCACATTTAGGGCCTACAAACTATTTATGTTAAATTATATAAACAAACTATTAATATTAATATGTATTGGCAGAATTATACTACATTGTTAAAAATATCGATAAATCTTTTGAAAATTATACCTAAATTGTGCCTTCACATTAAACAAATTCGAGAAGTTAAAAAATCCAAAATGACAGGAGTTGATCTACCTCAACTTTTCATTATCCATCTTGCCCAGTAGCGTCACTCGGGAACAAAAAATTTCACTAATAAAAACAATGCAAACGGGACTATTGCGACAACAAGCATTTGAAAGCTTAATAACAAAGGAATATTTTACTCAATATCTTTAAAATATATAGTATAACACTGCGTCAAATAGAAAAGCATTTTGATACATGAAAAATGAAAACATTTACCTTGATATAATTAAAAATCGTCCCAGTCTTATGAAAACACAGCCATGATGGCGACAACTCTTCTGATCAATACAGCAGGACAATGTCTTTTTACAAAAAAATACTAGTTCTGCTATCTAGCGGAATACCTGAGAAATAAATTAAATCCGTCATGCCCGAGGTGTCCAACTTGCCCGGGTCTCCCCTATATCTCAAGCACTGCTTCCGAAAATCTACATTTAACGGCAATCAAGCTACAGAAATTCTGGATATAATGCCTCATATCTGGCCAAGTTTGGTGTGTGTGTTTGTGTGTATGTGTGAGTCAAGTGAAGTGAGAAGGTCGACCTACCGTTGCGCACCATATGCACACTCGACTTTACGAACCTGATCTACGATAGCCTATCCTAGTAATATATGAATCTGAAAGTTTGGAAGTTTGTTACTCAATCATGTATTTAACACTGAAATGATTTGAATATCATTTAAACCCAGCGAGCGCCTAATTTCGATGAACACACTTGGTAAATATAATTAGGAAATTGTAAACCTTAAATTAGGGAAAATGTTGTAGGTATATTTATTTTTAAAGTAGGGAAACATTGGAGTTAGGTCATAGGTAATGGATTATTGTCATCAAGCGATGGACCTCTATAATGTTATTTAATTAATCTGAGCACCTAAATTATTATTGTAATAGAAATTTGGTTAAATAATAATATAACATTTCATAATAACAATTTAAATGCAGTTGTATAATAATGTAAAGCTATTAAAGTTTTTTTTAAACATATGCATTAAAGATAACCTAATTGTGTTCTGTGTAAAGGCCCGTCAGCGGACGGTTTCTGTTTGTGAACCTGAAGCCTGGTGTCAGCCATATTGGATTGTGACGTCACGGCCGCCATCTGGCAGGAACTTGACCGTGATGAAGATTGAAATATTAAACCTATTGTGTTATTTAAAAACCCGATTACAATTTTCCTAAAATCGTAATAGTTAAATACTTAATACATATTACAATTCTAGAAAGGTACTTTCTCTGCAAGGGAAGTTTGAAGCACTGGTATCGATTTTGGCGTAAGAAATTTTTATATAATCATTCCCCCATGGATACTACCATATGATCTGCCTAACCTTAACACCCCTCTCTCAGACTCAAAAACAATTTCGCCACAATTTATTATTGGCTATATCTTCCGCTGTACTGTTTTATATTGTCTGATTTTCTCTACTTGTTTATAGCCTTATCATTTGTATCTAAAACTGTGTCTGAAACCATTTAAGACGAACATTGCGGCGAGGTATTTAATAAAATGTACGAATGTATCCATCAAATTCTGTGCACATTAAAATTATTTTTAATGCATATGTATTTATTGATAAAAAAATATGTGACAAAAATGGTATTTAATTAAGAACCTCAGTTGTGTATACTAGCCGTGACGGACCTAATGTATTTCTTATGGACCTGTGGCTTGGTGGCTTACTCAATTGTGACTTACCAATCGTAAGGATTCGGCCATGTTCGGCTGTGTCCGCCGCTGGTGGTTTATGATCAGGACCTCGGCACCCAATATATGCCATCTTGGAATCCAAAATGTTTGAAAATCCGCAATTCGTTGGCTAAAATTATGGGAAAATTCCGAAAATTGTCAAAAAAATGATTAATAAAATAATGGTTGATTCTATCGATAACTGTCATTGTTCGATCCTTACGCGATGCAAAAAATAAATTAATTTAATGAAAATTACAAAAAAAAAAGGCAAAGGTTCGAGAAAAAACAACAAAATTGCAAATAAAAATTTATTATGTAATTTCTACAAGAACAAAAAAAAAGTAAATACTATTGTTTTCTAATTTCTGCAATCTTCTTAGAAAGCGAAGCAAGTCGTTTGCATGCATTGAAATTCAGAAGGTAGACAAAATGCATCCAGTTGGTTGGAAGGCCAGTAGCCAGGCATGTAATCGGCGGCCAGTATGGTCTAAGGCGCTTCTGAAGACTAGTATACGTCTTTGAAGTTGTAGCTGATCAACATTTTTTACTGTAATTAATAAAGTATTTACGAGTAAGACGGAGCACTGTGCGTCTGGATTATGTATTACTGAATGAACTACAACCACCGCAATTATTTTTGCCTAAAAATAATTATTTCTTTGAAGTAATTGGGGAAAGGAACACGCCACAATAATATTATGTAGAAAACAAAGGTGTTACCCACAATATTTTCAATGGAAAAGTTTTGCTCTAGCGAAAAAAAAATAAAAATAAGCGCGTTGAGTCCACGCACGGCAGAAGTGAAACTTCTCGCTTATTATGGATTAAGATACATAAATAGTATTTTTTATCGAGGAAAAATAATGTTTGATAATAGTAAATATGCGGGTTTGTTCTCAAATTATTAAAAAGAACTCACATGACACTTTATAATACCACTGATTAACCCAAATAATTAAGTTAAAAATAAATATATAAAAGAATGATATTTTCTTGCAACAATAAGCTCAAACCCCGTGGTTTTACCCTCTGCCGAAGCACTTCCTTAAGTCGGGGTGGCGTCAGGCATAGACAGGTCCCTACTGCCGCGACCCACCTATGCCGACAGCAATGTGTGGTTAACCCTGAGCCACTCGTCACCAGTAGAAGCCCGCAGAAGGTTGCTACAATGATATCCGACCGCGCCATCGGCCCCGGAATAGGGAATACTCAAGCGCGCCACCCCCAAATACAACCGCGCATTTGCAGGTGAGCAAGTTCGCGAGTGCGCGAGCGCTCATTATAGCAAGACTGCAAGTGTGGAAGTATGCGAGTGTAAAATTTTTCAAATGTGCAAAAATGTGCGTGTGTGCGAAAGTGTGCAAGTGTACAAATTGTGAAAATGTGTGCGATAAGTGTACAAAATGTGCAGATGTGTAAAAGTGTGCAAAAGTGCTATGATATGCAAAACTAGGCAAAAGTATGCAAGTGCGCATGTTTGCAAATGTGCAATAATCTACAAAAGGATGCAAAAGTGCGAAAGTGTGCAAATGTGTGCGAGTGTGCAAATATTGTGCAAGTATGCAAAAGTGTGTAAAAATGTGTGTGCAAGAGTGTGCAAACGTTTGTACCGTGCCGTCTCCTCCGCTGGTTCCCCTTAACCCTTTCATTCCCACTACCACCATATGGCAACACAAATTTCAAAATTTTCTTGTGAATTCACATAATAAAGCGAGTCTGTTTTCCGGTGGTTGCCATATGGCTACATTCTTCTGGAAGTACATTACTTTGTGCAATAGTTGGTATCGTTGTTGGGTAGTTTCCAAACACCACCTATATCATCAATTGTGTTCCCGCTCTTTTTCTAGCTGTGCAGTGCTCGAGTAACTTTTGAATTTTGTTGGCAAATTCTACAGTTACGAGTGTTTTGTTAGTGTAAACTGTTAAATATATATCTAATTGACAGCCAGTGTAAAAAAATGTGTAGTAAGTTACTGAGATTTATAATATTTTTCGCACCAAATATTGATTTTGCCATTTGGCAACAATAGGCAATCCCAGCAAGTGACTGGACAGTGCTAGAGTGTTTGTTGACATTTTGAATATTGATGTTTTATTGTGTCATAAACCTAATTTTTTACCATGGATAAGTTCAAAGGTGATATATTTAGGACTGACTATGTTACTCCTGATTTTACTGTGTCTGATAATGACGGTGACAGTGATTCAGATAGTGAAAACTTTACACAGAATGAGCGTTTCCCCACTGTTGATGTCCCCACTGTTGATCCATTTGAACATATGGTATTTTTTGTTGATGATGTTCAGGAAGTAGAAGTGATAG
The DNA here is from genome assembly GCF_032445375.1 of Bacillus rossius redtenbacheri. Classification (NCBI taxonomy): domain Eukaryota; kingdom Metazoa; phylum Arthropoda; class Insecta; order Phasmatodea; family Bacillidae; genus Bacillus; species Bacillus rossius. Next base: position 69,301,929 of record NC_086333.1, on the reverse strand, counting down.
AAAGTGAACCAAGCCCTACTGCTGTAGATGAACGAAATGAACCATCAACTTCTCAACAAAAAATTGGTGAAAAACGAAGAAAGATTACAAAAGTAAAGCCCCAAGTAGACTGGCGTCTTCCGGAAGAGCTCATATCTGAAGAAAAAATTTGGCAAGATTCTATTCCTGACCCACCTTCAGAACTAATGACACCATTAGAGTATTTAAGCAATTTTTATAATAAGGATATCATTGAGCATATTACATACCAAAGCAATAAATATGCTTTTGAAGTGGATCATGTGACACCCAATTTTACCTCATCAGAAGTAGAGCAGTACTTGGGCATTTTACTACACATGGGGATAGTTGGCATGCCACAGTACAGAATGTACTGGCTAAGTGAAAGCAGATATCCAGCAGTAGCCGATATAATGAGCCGAAATAGGTTTGAAGCACTGCGAAGATACATTCATTTCGCAGACAACAATGATTTTGACCCAAAAGATCCAAACAGGGATCGTTTATTCAAAGTACGCCCAATACTGTGTCACATGGAAAAGATTTTGCAGAGTCAGCCACCTGAAGAGATGCAGAGTATTGACGAGCAAATCATTCCTTTCAAAGGTCGCTCATCCTTGCGTCAATATGTGAAAAACAAGCCTCACAAGTGGGGATACAAGGTATTCACACGATGTGGAGCCTCTGGTATGATGCATTCCTTCAGAATTTATGAAGGTGACACCACATGCACCGATTTTGGAATTGGGATTTCAGGTAATATTGTAATAGAACTGGCTAGTACTATTCCTGAGAACAAAAACTACAAGTTGTATTTTGATAACTGGTTCAGTTCTATCTCCCTTGCCAAAGAGCTACAAGTCAAAGGTATTTGGTGTGTCGGAACTATAAGGGAAAATCGAATACCAAACTGCCCCCTCAAATCAGACAAAGAGTTGAAGAAGGAAGGACGAGGTGCACACAATTATGCTGTGGATGCCAATAGTGGCATTATAATTGTGAAATGGCACGACAACAAAGCCATCACCTTTGTTTCCACCTTTGCTGCAGTTGATCCAGTTGGCACATGCAAACGATGGTCAGCAAAAGATAAAAAACACATACAGGTTTCTCGTCCCGTCATTGTCGATCACTATAATAAGTTTATGGGTGGTGTAGACCTCGCTGACATGTTAATTGAGCTATATCGAATATCGCTGAAATCGAACAGAAGCTATATGAGAATTTTCCACTGGACACTCAATGTGTCAGTTGTGAATTCATGGCTGCTGTACCGCAGACACCATGCTCAACTCAAGGATCCTGGGAAAACATTGTCCTTACTCCAGTTTCAAGCCCAGATTGCAGTTGGGCTAACCACAGCTTGCAAAGATGCAAAGAGGAAACGTGGACGGCCCAGTCAAGACGCACCCTCACCAGTGGTTTCAAAGAAGCTTACCATTCATCGTTCAGTGATTCCCATCGAGGATGTGCGTTACGATGCTGTTGGGCACTGGCCAGTTCATGGCAAGAAAGGACGTTGTAAGATGTGCCCCAAAGGATTCAGCAGAATCTTATGTTCAAAGTGTGGTGTAAATTTATGCCTTACTGGTCAGAACAATTGTTTTCTGAAATTTCATCAGAAATAATTGATGTTTGAATGTGTTCATTGTTGTCATTTGGCAATATCCACAAAAAAACTTTGATGTCTGAATGTTCTCAATGTTGTCATTCGGCAACATAAACAAAAAAACTTTGATGCTTGAATGTGCTTAATGTTGCCATTTGGCAACATCTACAAAAAACTTGTTTTAAGTATTAATTATATGAGATGTATTCTTTTTAAGTGTTGTGCCAATTTAAAATAATTAAAACTAATTTTATTTAAGGTAAGTGTTATTTATGTTATTTTCAAAATAATACATAATTGAAGCATTTGAAAGCTCAATGTTGCCATATGGAAACATCATAAAAAACATATTAAATTTTATTAAATATTATTTTTTTTAATAGATTTGTGTTTTAAAATATTTATTCAGTTTTTGCCAAGTAATATTTTTTTTGGAACGCTCGAAAATTGTTATTCCCTCAAAAAATAATTTCCATTTTCAACAACTCGCGGTGGCTGTAGACCTTCATCCAATTAAACATAATCCAGGCGCTCAGTTTTCAATCTTAAATACTTTCACTATAATTAACAATAAAACTGTTGTTTAACTTCAACATCAAAGACGTGTACCAAGCAAACCTTTGGATGTTACGCACTTTAGTACTTACGTGTCGTGTAAAAATATGACTTCAAAACATATTTTGTCGTAACGAGCCCACATCTGAGTTATGTAAGTTATATTTGGTCGGCGATTTTTTTTCTTAATAAAATTTGCATGCAGATGACGTGAGACTTTATTAATCTCAAAAGTGAATTTTAAAAAGTTCTCAGATAAATGTGAAATAAATGCGGGGAAATGTGGTGTGTTCCAGAGGATATGGTGTGCAGCTACTCCACCACCTTCTACACCAGCAAGGGAGGTGACGGCGAAGAGTACATCCACTTCAACAACGGCATCCTGGACACGGACACCGGACACTCGCACTATTACCTCGGCAACCTCTTCAACGGGGACAGGACACTAGGTGACTCTGATGCACGAGGCGGCCCGCCCGCTCTGCGCTACGGCGGTCTGCAGGAACTACACTCACGCACTGTTCATTATGGAGGTCCCTACTCCAGAGCACGACACTGCTTGCCCCGAACTGAAAGAAAAAACTGTCTATTTTTTAATCCACACATGACAAAAATATCGTTACAATTAAGTTCATCATGATTAAATATATACTAAAAAGAAGCCAGTCTCGGTTTCGACAACGTCAAGGGGTTCAAACCTGCATTTAAATATCCAATAGCTTGTAAAAATTATTGCAAATTAGACTACGCGAAGACTGGATTATCATCAGAAAATGAAAACATTAACAATGCAATAGCTGTGTCCATGAAGATTATGAGGATTACATTCTTAAAATTTAAAAAAAAATATACATATAATACACATAATACATAAAAGTAAAGAAATATGTCTAAAAATAGTCCCTTTCCATTTCCTTCTATACTTTATCACAGGAAAATATCTCTTCGTATGGTTTATCAGTAGTCGGACAACATTACGGCCATAAGATTAACATTATAAACCATATTTCATATAAGTTTTTCCAGCTGGAATCTTTCAGCTTGAAATTATCTAACAGCGACAATTTTATCCAGAAATAATCCCAATTATACTTATAAGAAATTTAGTTTAAGTGACATGAAACGTTCCATGCTATTTCAGTAGTTCACGTAAAATTTCGTGATTATTCTCTGCCTTACGTTTGACAGTAACTACACGCACATACACACGTGTGAAAGAAAGACATACCATTTTTTTTTCAAAACCAATAAAAAATTCAAAGAAAAGTTTATAATTCATTGTTTCATTATTGTTTGGCATTCATTGTTTTTGATTGACCGATTCATTGAAGAGTCTCTCAGAAGTAAAAAAAAAAAGGTAATGTTTCGTCTCCAGATTTTAAATAGTTTTTTAAGAAATAAAATTTAATGTGCAGCAATATAAGAACTTCATGCATTGTTATTCTGAAAGTTTTAGGTAACGTGTGTTTGTAGTTTTGCTGCCTCTGGAGTGTGTGGTCTAGAGCAGTAGAACCAATCGGAGGCGATCTACGTAGAAACTTTTTTAATCGAATGAACAATGTGAAGAGAGAGTGGAAAGGTTTTTAAATATGAATTAGTGCAGTTATCAAGCACTGTGACATTATTGGTGCCTTTTAGCTAATAAAAATAACATTCATCTGAGTTAAGATGCTTAGGGAGTGCTGAAATTTGGTTCTAGTTAGCCATAATAATAGGGCAGTACTGTCAAGTATTGATAAAAGACACAAATCTACCGGTCTATAAACGCAGTGAGACAAAAGTCTTTACCAATAAATACTATTTATATTGAACGTTAGGCGACGCCTAGTCACTTATTCAAACATTAGTGTACTGACACTAGTGCTATATTAAAACAACCTTATATTATTATATTAATAAAATGAATATACTATTTCTACATTAACCTTTCAAATATGACTAAAAAACTGACAGACACTCGTCTTTCCAAGGGACCTTAGAAAATAATTTGTTTTTTTTTTACCACAGATTTATTTAGCTAGAACCTATTAATAAAACTGAAAAGGAATAACAGTAAGTATTCAGCATTCTAATCTGAATAAAAATAATTTCGCTCAATAAGACTTTTGTTTGGTTTTGTGCCCATCACATTAGCCAGACCATTAACAAGTGTCAGCTGAAGCAACTTTCTTAAAAAAATTCAATTTTCTGACAACATTTTATATGTTAATTGATAATGTAAATAATTTTAAACTGAGTTTGCCAGTAAGTAGCATGAACTTTGGTAATTTAAAATATATAGGTAGGTTGTAAAATCGATTAATTAAATATTATAATGATTGTAATGTCAGCTATATATATGTCAGTTATAAAATATTAATACTATATTTTATAGTGCCATTTTATTTACAGTACGTTAGAATCCAGTTTTATTTAATAACATACATTTTCAAATTCCCAATGACTTAAATTTTTCTTCGGAATCACACAATAGTGCAACTGTATTACCAACCTGCCCAGTAGTAAATAATGTTTGGTTCAAATTGATTCTTATGTATATATAAACAACTAGCGATGGACTGGGCACTTATAGATTTGTGTGGGTTTCTGGGTATATTAAAAGCATAATTTTTTTTTTCGATGTGATTCCAGCTGTTTTGGTCAGACAGAAATAACAGTATCTCGTGTGATCCAAGGGTTCCCTCCTAATCAAGTGAACAGTAAAGGAAGTGTCACGGGGTAAGATTGACCAGCATGTGAGGAGTAAAATACACCTCAAACAGTTTCTATGGAGGAAGAGCCCTTTTTTCTGTTATGTTCGACAAAACACAAACGTTCTCGAACCTAGAACAACCAGCAATCACTTCCAAATCACTTCGTAATTTGTCAGAGTTCTCATAGCTGAAATGCAAAAAGCAACAATTAAAAATCGTTTCTACCTGTTTAAGCATGAGTTATTGGCAATGTTGCCAAATCTCCATTTCCTGGAGGCGAATTTATCAACTAATACCTTGCGTTCCTCTGGTTAGGAAAGGAAATCAAAATTTGAATAAAAAATTAAAATTCATGACAATGAAAATAATGTATAACTTTTGTGGGCTGCACCATTATCCAAAATGTTAAAGAAATAACTTTGAGTTGTGTTTTACTGAAATGATTTAAACAAGCATGTTTACAGTTTTGAACCTGTTTCAAGAAGTTTGTGTTAGTGCATGTTTAAGTGCAGCTCTGTAAATGTTAAATAACTTATTTACATACAAAACCAATGCATGATTAAACTTTTGAATATTCTATGCATTAACACATATTTTTGGTAACCATAATTTCCAAAAAAAAAAAGAATCAATCGTAAATTTAACATTTTTTTATGACAGACAATTGAACAAAAAACTTTTTCTACAAAAAGAAAAACCTGGCGAATAGCAAACAAATATTATTTTATTTTTTGGCAATTATTTTTAATGTTCAAAAGAAATACATGACCTCGTATAAGTAAGGTTATTTAATTTCTGGAGCAAAAAATACCGAGTTTATGCTTGGGTCCAATATTTAAAAAAAAATTTATATTCAAAGATAGATTCCTTCCGGTTGCCTGAAAAGACCAACGGGAATCACAAATTTACTATAAGTTGTTTTAAATTAAAAAATCATTGAAATATAAATGAGAACATCCACTGTAGCTTCCTTAAGAAGCTGCTGAACCCAAAGTGGCTAGATACTGTTAGTCATTATACGAGAATGAATTAGTGTAGGAAAGTCAATATTTTATAAAGACTGATTAAACAATAAAATTGTTTCAATAATATTTTTAAAAAATAATAAAAAAAATATATTTTTTGCCTGCAAATTATTTCTAGAAGAGTATTTTTGTTTAAAACATCGAAACCATAAAAAAAAAAAAATAGAATTTTCGTTTCAGCTAAATTTTTTTTTGGAATATAAGCATTTAAAAGGAAGTGCAAAAATAATTATTAAAATTGAATTTTGGCTTACAAGTGCAAAATAATTCGTTAATGCAGACACATTTACTCAAACATGATATAATTTCTAAAATTACACTAACTGCTGGTAACCATAATGAGGAAATCAGCTATTTTCTATCTGCATGATAAAAAAAACCGTATAATTGTGTAACTTTATTTAAAACTGTTGCTAAAAGCAAAAATATAAAAGCTGCTATAATTTGAATTATTTTTCCTCGCTAATTGTTATATTTTAAATCAAAGTCATTTTTTAAACAGGTGTTAAGTTGTCTAATAATGAATTAAAACTAATGTTTATTAGTACATTTCTAAATGTAGTGTAAAATAAAAGTAATGTGTAACATTTAAAAAAATAAAGTTTTATCAAAATCATTATTATTAATAAAAATTGAATTGACACTTAAAAGAAAAATTAAATATAGTTGGATATTGAAAAAAAAATAATTTCTGGGCAGATTCATTCATAAGTTTATTCGAACATGTTGGCTACATACAACTTAATGATTATTATACAGACAGGAATGTTATTCAGTAAAGAAGTTGGGAAAACGATGGTAAGGTGGCATATCTGTTCTCTTCTGCCAGGGATAGCGGGTCTCCTTCCTCAACGCTTGGCCAAGACTGTTGGTGATGCAGGGTTGCCGTTCTACCCCACCAAAAAGGCCAGCGCTTCATAGGTTGACTGCTTGGGTTTTTTGACGTAGTCGTAAGTGTCGGAGGAGTTTCGGTCCCGCTGGCTGGCCGGGACGGCGGACACGGTCACCAGGAGCACCGCCGCCAGCACCAACAGCTGTAACAGACAAGAGCGCTCAGCCAACAGCTGGAACAGACAAGAGCGCTCAGCCAACAGCTGGAACAGACAGCAGTGCTAAGCCAACAGCTGGAACAGACAGCAGTGCTAAGCCAACAGCTGGAACAGACAGCAGCGCTCAGCCAACAGATGGGACAGACAGCAGCGCTCAGCCAACAGGTGGGACAGACATCAGTGCTCAGCGCTCAGCAGAATCTGTTCGCGCTCAGCAAGCACTGCTGTCTCATGGGATTATCCGCAATCACTGTTAGTGGTGGAGCTGGTGAGCTCTAGAAACAAGACCTTTCCAACAGGTGGCAGTTTTATAAATATTGAATAAAGAATCTAGAACACAACTGGGGCTTGTCATTGACCATTATATCGTTTTGGCTTTCTGACAACCGATTGTTTTATTTAACAGTTATTGCTTAGGTTATATTGTAAATGGATAAGCTTGAAGTTATTTTTAGTCGTAATTTATAACTTTATATATGTTAATATAATATAATTCTTCTGTACTTGTGTATCTGACTGAAATATTTCTAAACGGCTGGACCGATTTTGGTTAAATTGTGTGTGTGTGATTAATTTGGTTCGTGAATGGTTTAAATTCACAATTTGATACAATATAATTTTTTTTTTAGTTTATTTATTTATGTTTTGGGGTTTATCTTTGGATTTTTAGGTTCACAGTATGAATAATTATTTACATTTATATGGGAGTTTTGTGTCATTATTTATCTGTTGTTAATCTTTAGATGGTTTAGTATCATAGTTGGATATGGCAGGCAGTGCTGCGATCTCGTTTAAGAATATATATATCTATAAATTTAAATTTTTTGCATATATATTTCAATTTTTGGCATATCAGTCCGACCCGATTGTTAGTGCGGCGAACGGATCGTAGGATTTTTTTATTTATTTTGTTGCATTTTCACTTATCAATTTCTTGCATCTTAGCTTAGTGGTGTTATTACATTAAAATTAAAATAGAACTGCGCGATTATTGAATATATTATTTTATTAATTGAAATGATGTTTAAAGGTCTAATTAAAAATATAACTTGTACAATTTTGTGAGGTGCAGTATTGAAGTGAGTATTTTACTTGATTTTTCGTAAATTTTAATTATGCATACACGTGCATTCAATAACAATCAACTTAACCTACAAATTTAAATTAAAAGTGCTCATTTGATTCTAAGTTTTAAAGTTTTATTAAAAATATTCATACAAAATAGCTTCTATATGTAGCATAATGGTATGGTAAGAATATATATTCTTAGTTCAAAATTAAACATGAATTTTTGCGTAATTTTTATTCTATGTATATTTCTTCTCTTTTTTCTACAGTGTGAATTCTGTTTATTTGTGTAAAATACCTGTTATAGAAAACGTGTTATTTATAAAAAATATGTAGATAAGAAGAAATATTTTAAGTAGTGTAATCCCTGGTAATTAAGATTCACTGGTTTAACTCCGGAGTACCCGTTACAGATAATTTATTTTCATTGGATTTAACACATTGAAATTTAACATTAAAATATGCTAAGAAAATTTATAGATATCCTGGTAGTTTAACATAAATAAGAATTCAAATATTAAAACGTTTATTATAAAGATATAATAAATAATAAACAATTTTAATGATTATTTTTACCTAATTGATTTTTATATTGGCATTGATAGTAAAAACTAGTTAGTTATATTTAATCATTCTTATATGACGATAAGCGAATTTCACCATATAGGTAAGAGTGGATACCAAATAAACTATTGGTAAGATATCTATGTATACCACGTTGCGATTTTATTTTTAAATTGAAACATTACACATTCAGTGTTGAGGGAAGACTCTCATTTTATTTATTACTTATAAGAACATTACAAATGATTGTCTTTAGAGTCAATTAAAAGAGAACATATTTGTTTGATATTTCCGCTGCCTAAGTAACCTAGGGATATTCTGTATCATTTTTTGTACGAGTTATTATATTAGCTATTCCTCTTAAGTATGTACTAGCTTTAAAACGGATTGTAACTTTTAAATTAACATTTTAAATATAATTTATATCCTTATAATTTATATCCATATACAATATTAATAATTTGTACAGGTAAAAAATAAAAAAGGAAGTGGTTATTATTATACTTCAACTGATTGTATGATGTCTCTTTTTAAAAAACACCAAAGTAAAATATTATAATACTTGTAAGAATTATTTTCATAAAATATATGTGGGTAATGGAGATAAATTTTTGAAGTTAAATGAGTTCTTGCTTTTTACTATTTACTGAACCTTTTAAAATAATAGATTTGAATACATCAGTAACAGGTTTGTCAGAATATATATAGAAGTTAGGGAATAATATTCAAATATATGTCAATAAGTTACCTATACTAATATTTGAAAATTTAATTTTGTATTATATATTTTTAATTTACACCTCAAGTTGTTTTTCGTGCATTAAATTAATTTTATTGTTTAGTTTTGCTTTAAAGCAAATCAGATAAAATTATTTTATTTAATTTTTAAAAATTTTAAGAGGCCACTTATAATAACAAACTAACAGTTATCCAGCAAGCCCCAGGAATATGAACTTTATTTGACACTTACCACCAACATCTTCAACATGATTGCTTCTTGTCTTGCCAACTGTCGCTTGTTCAATACGGACTGGGCGGTCACAAACGTTTATATACGCGACTGCTTGTTTTCGGAATTGTAAGTTTTCTCGAAATCGTTAACGTGTTGGTTCCTTCAGGTCTTTTATCTGTGAGATAGTCGCAGCCCAACACGTTAAAAAAATATTTATGAGACGTTCCCCACTAATTTGACTAGTTCTTTCAACTGCCTGAAGCAAGACCGTCAGGAGAATGAGTGTGGCGTGCTGACCATGGTCGTAAGACATTTTGTTTGAAAGCGTAACTTAACTCTTAAGCATTGTTAAACTTCACTGAATACACATAAAAAAGTCTTGATGTTTCCGTTTTCAATGAATGTACAATATGTTAAATGTACATTATTTTTGTCGTATCTTTATCGGCTTAACTTCATACAGAGCCTAACTTTTTTTTTAAACATTGCTCCTGTTATTACCTAATGTTGCAAATATTTTACCCATGTATCAGTCAGCTAAAGTCTTTAAAATCTGCTGAAGTTTTATTTAACGAAGTTAGGTTGTATATTCATTCTTTTTGTCTTACGGTGAGTTAAAAACTTAGATTGAATGAAATATTTTTAATTAAGATTTTATTTGTTCCATAATAATATGGCAGCTAGTACAATTAAAATGACCTCGCTTGTGGCATTTGATAACGCTTGTATGTGTTCCAAAGATGTTAATGCTAACTGTTTTAAAAGTAGTTTAAATAACACTTTCAACAAAATATAACCAAATTTTACTTACACCTAACACATGTCCTTGAATTTGTAAGATGATCAATACATGAAAGAAAAATTCTTAAATTAATGTTTTATAATTATTTTACTCCATCATTTTCTCTTAAACTAAGTAATAATTGTACGTTAATTGTAATTATTCTGTTTTTTTTTTTCATTATAAAGCTATACTTAAACTACACTTAAATTACAGGTGCAGCCATAAATATTTACGTGAAAACTTAAAGTAGTATACGTGTGGATGTGTCTGCTGAATTTCTATGACTCCATATGTACTGTATTATAGGGAAATAACTAATTTTATATTAATTTGATACCTGAAAATCGTGAAATATCTAACTACTTTAAAACTGAACTAATATTTTTATTTTCATTAATTCACGTAAATATGGATTTAAAAAAAGTAACGTTTCAGTACTGTGAGTGTTGGACGTATCGCCATAGTTTGTAAATTATTTAACGTTATGTGCATGGATCTTGTGTCATTTATTAATATATAATTTTTATATTCTATAGTTATTGGGTAGTTAAACGAGGTATATAATAATACTGTTAAAGGATCTAAATGTGAAGGACACTGATATCCTCAACTTAGTTAAGGACGCATGACTATAGGTCACATTGCTCATGAAAAATTCTTTAAGACATTCGGCTGAAGGATACTGAATGCATATATCAAGCACTGCTTCCGAAAATCTACATTCTACAGTAATTCTCGATGTGGCCAAGTTCGGTGTGTGTGTTTGTGTGTATGTGTGAGTCAGGTGAAGTAAGAAGGTCGACCTACCATTGCGCAATACATACACACTCGACTTTACGAACCTGAGTTACGATATCCTATCCTAGTAATATATGAATCGGCACGTTTGGAAGTTTGTTACTCTATCATGTATTTAACACTGAAATGATTTGGATATCATTTAACCCCAGCGAGCGCCTAACTTCGGTGAACACACTTGCTACATATAATAAGGAAAATGTAAACCTTAAATGAGGGAAAATGTTGTATATTTATTTTTAAAGTAGGGAAACATTGGAGTTAGGTCATAGGTAATGGATTATTGTCATCAAGCGATGGACCCCTATAATGTTATTTAATAAATCAATGCACCTTAATTATATTGTAATATAAATTTGGTTAAATCATAATATAAAATTAATAATAACAATTTAATTACAGTTGTATAAAAATGTAAAGCTACAAAGTTTTCTTTTAAACACATACATTAAAAAACCTAATTGTGTTCTGTGTAAAAGCCCGTCGGCTGCCGGTTTCTGTGTGTGAACCTGGAGCCTGGTGTCAGCCATATTGGATTGTAACGTTACGGCCGCCATCTTGCAGGAATTTGACCCTGATGAAGATTGTAATATTGAGCCTATAGTGTTATTAAACATCACGAATACAATTGTCCTAAAATCCAAATAGTTAAATACTTAATGCATATTACAATTCTAGAACGATATTTTCTCTGCAAGGGAAGATTGAAGCGCTGGTTTCGATTTTGGCGTGAGAAATTATTAAATAATCATTCCCCCATGGGGACTACCATATTATTTGCCCAACCTTAACACCCCTATTTCCGCCTCAAAAACAATTTTGCCACAGTTTATTATTGGCTATATCTTCCGCTGTACTGATTTCTATTGTCTGCTCGTCTCTACTTGTTTATAGCCTTATCATTTGTATCTAAAACTGTGTCTGAAACCATTTAAGACGAACCTTTCGGCGAGGTATTAAAATAATTACGTACGTATCCATCAAATTCTGCGCACATTAAAATTATTATTTATGCATATGTATGTAATGATAAAAAAATGTGACAAAAATTATATTTAATTAAGAACCTCAGTTGTGTATACTAGCCGTGATGAGCCTAATGTATTTCTTATGGACCTGTGGCTTGGTGGCTTACTCAATTGTGGCTTACCAATCGTAAGGATTCGGCCACGTTCGGCCGTGCCCGCCGCTGGTGGTTCATGATCAGGACCTCGGCCATCAATATGTGCCATCTTGGAATCCAACATTATTGAAAATCCGCAACTCGTTAGCTAAAATCATTAAATAATTCCGAAAATTGTCAAAAAAATTATTAATAAAATAATGGTTGATTCTATCGATAACTGTCCTAGTTCGATCCTTAGGCGATGCAAAAAAAATAAATTTAATGAAAATTACTAAAAAAAAGTAAACTGTTCGAGAAAAAACAACAAAATTACAAATAAAAATTTATTATGTGTTTTCTACAAGAACAAAAAAACAAGTAAATACTATTGTTTTCTAATTTCTGCAATCTTCTTAGAAGGCGAGAATGTAGACAAAACGCATCCAGTTGGTTAAAAGGCATGTCTATTCAGTAGCCAGGCAAGTAATCGGCGGCCACTATGGTCTAAGGCGCTTCTGAAGGCTGATATACGTCTTTGAAGTTGTAGCTGAACTAAATTATTTACTGCAGTTAATAAAGTATTTACGAGTACGACGGGGCACTGTGCGTCCGGATTATGTATAACTGAATGAACTACAACCACCGTATATATTTTTTCCTATACAAAATTATTTCTTGAAGTGATTGGGAAAAGTAACACGCCGCAACAAAATTATGTAGAAAACAAAGGTGTTATCTACAATTATTTCAATGAAAAATTTTTGCTCCAGCGAAAATAAAGATAAAAATGTCGCGTGAAGTCCACGCAACACAGAAGTTGAAACTTATCGTTTATTAGGTATTAAGATACATAAATAGTATTTTTATCGAGGAAAAATAAGGTTTGATAATAGTAAATATGCGGGTATGTTCTCAAATAACAAAAAAGAAATGACATGACACTTTATAATACCACTGATTAACCCAAATAATTAAGTTAAAAATAAATATATAAAAGAATGACATTTTCTTGCTAATATGGCCCGTGGCACGGCGCACAACAATAATCTCAAACCCCGTGGTTTTACCCTCTGCCGAAGCACTTCCTTAAGTCGGGGTGGTGTCAGGCATAGACAGGTCCCTACTGCCGCGACCCACCTATGCCTACAGCATTGTGTGGCTAAACCTGAGCCACTCGTCACCAGTAGAAGCCAGCAGAAGGTTGCTACAATGATATCCGACCGCGCCATCGGCCCCGGAATAGGGAATACTCAAGCGCGCCACCCCCAAAAAACAACCACGCATTTGCAGGTGAGCAAGTTCGCGAGTGCGCGAGCGCTCATTATAGCAAGACTGCAAGTGTGGAAGTATGCGAGTGAAAAGTTTTCAAGTGTACAAAAATGTGCGAAAGTGTGCGTGTGTGCGAAAGTGTGCAAGTGTATAAAGTGTGCAAATGTGTGCAAAAAGTGTACAAAATGTGCAGATGTGTAAAAGTATGCAAAAGTGCTATGATGTGCAAAACTAGGCAAAAGTATGCAAGTGCGCAAGTTTGCAAATGTGTAATAATCTACAAAAGGGTGCAAAAGTGCGAAAGTGTACAAAAGTGTGCGAGTGTGCAAATATTGTGCAAGTATGCAAAAGTGTGTAAAAATGTGTGTGCAAGAGTGTGCAAAGTTTGTGCAGTGCCGTCTCCTCCACTGGTTCCCCTTAAGCCATCGGAATTATTGTATCGCTCGAAAATTGTTATTCCCTCAGCAAATAATTTTCATTTCCAACAACTCTTGGTGGCTGTAGAACTTCATCCAATTAATCATAATCCAGGCGCTCAGTTTTCACTATAATTTACAATAAAACTGTTGTTCAACTTCAACATCAAAGACGTGTACTAAGCAAACCTTTGAATGTTACGCACTTTAGTACTTACGTATCGTGTAAAAATATGACTTCAAAACATATTTTGTCGTAACGAGCCTACATCTGAGTTATATAAGTTATATTTGGTCGGCGATTTTTTTTTCTTAATAAAATTTGCATGCAGATGACGTGAGACTTTATTTATCTCAAAAGTGAATTTTAAAAAGTGCTCAGATAAATGTGTAATATATGCGGGGAAATGTGGTGTGTTTCAGAGGATATGGTGTGCAGATACTCCACCACATTCTACACCAGCAAGGGAGGTGACGGCGAAGAGTACATCCACTTCAACAACGGCATCCTGGACACGGACACCGGACACTCGCACTATTACCTCGGCAACCTCTTCAACGGGGACAAGACACTAGGTGACTCTGATGCACGAGGCGGCCCGCCCGCTCTGCGCTACGGCGGTCTGCAGGAACTACACTCACGCACTGTTCATTATGGAGGTCCCTACTCCAGAGCACGACACTGCTTGCCCCGAACTGAAAGAAGAAACTGTTTTTTTTTTTTAATCCACACAGGACAAAGAATATCGTAACGATTAAGTTCTTCATGATTAAATATATACTAAAAAGAAGGCAGTCTCGGTTTCGACAACGTCAAGGGGTTCAAACCTGCATTTAAATATCCAATAGCTTGTCAAAATTATTGCAAAGAAGACTTTGCGAAGACTGGATTATCATCAGAAAGTGAAAACATTAACAATGCAATAACTTTGCCATGAAGAATAAGAGGATTACATTGTAAAAAATTAAAAAATATATATATAATACACATAATACATAAAAGTAAAGAAATATGTATAAAAATAGTCCCTTTCTATTTCCTTCTATACTTTATCACAGGATAATATCTCTTCGTATTGTTTATCAGTAGTAGGACAACATTACAGCGATAAGATTAACATTATAAACCATATTTCATATAAGTTTGTTCCAGCTGGAATCTTTCAGCTTGAAATTCTAAAACAGCGACAATTTAATCCAGAAAAAATCCCAATTATCCTTTTAAGAAATTAAGTTTAAGTGACACGAAACGTTTCATCATGTATCTGTAGTTCACGTAAAATTTCGCGATTATTCTTTGCCTTACGGTTGACAGTATGCTTCTCGCACACACATACACATACGTGTGAAAGAAAGCCATACCATTTTTTTTCAACACCAATAAACAAATCAAAGAAATGTTAATAATTCATTGTTTCATTATTGTTTGGCCTTCATTGTTTTTGATTGACCGATTTTTTGAAGAGACTCTCAGAAGAAAAAAAAAAAAAAAAAACAAGGAATGTTTTGTCCCCAGATTTTAAATAGTTTTTGAGGAAATGAAATTTAATGTGCAGCAGAGCTGTAAACAGATATTTTAGTTCAACAAGAGGAGTGTTCGCCACATATATCCGGCCAGGAAATAGTTTATTCCGAGCAGGTCACTTTTCCCTTTTCTGAATTTATTCTGTCTTGACTGGCCTACTTACATAGAAAGCAGCAGTGCTTTTTGTATCCGGCTGCATGCCGAAGAAAATTGAAATTGTTTTGAGATACTCAAATACACGCCATTTTCATTTATCATATTGAATAAGCGTGAGTAGCAGTTTAAAGTGCTTATATGACTCATTCAAGTTAACTGCATACGTGAGTGGAACAGAATTTTTTTTTATATATTGTAAAGAAACTCACCTTGAGACTGACTTCGCTAGAATCTATTAACAAGAGCCATAATACACTGAATTAATTGCCTAGAACCTTCATAACAGATTCAAAATTTAAAAAATC
This sequence comes from Bacillus rossius redtenbacheri, assembly GCF_032445375.1. Taxonomy (NCBI): domain Eukaryota; kingdom Metazoa; phylum Arthropoda; class Insecta; order Phasmatodea; family Bacillidae; genus Bacillus; species Bacillus rossius. The sequence goes on along the minus strand of NC_086333.1, from coordinate 69,286,056 downwards.
AATTTTTGGAGAAGTATTAAAAAAACATCACGTTGGTCACAAAAAACTTTCAATTTCGTATTGTGAACAGGAAGGCTCCAAGCTTCAAATTTTGAAGCTTAAATCTCAACATTCTTGCTTCACCAAATTTAAAACACCAACAAGTTAGCGGGTCCCCTACAAAAAGTGTGGCTCATTTTATTAACAGGGGGCTTGAAATTTTGGGTTGGCATGCATATAATCTTCTCTGTATTCTACGTGTTTATCTCTGTATAGATCCGCGCTCGCTGACGGTAGTAGTATAGGAATGACGGAGCTGGCCCAGGCGCCAGGCGGTGGTGCCGGTGCCGGCGTCCGCCATCTTGGATTTGTGACGTCACGGCGGCAAAAATTCCTCAAAATTCCTCAAAATTGACTCAAAATGACTCAAAATTTCCCATTTTAAGAAAAAAATTCCCGTTTTCGAGGGAAAAATTCCCGTTTCGAGGAGAAAATTTCCCGTTTTATTCCTCAAAAATCCCACCGGCTAGAAATGTCCTGATAGAGGCTTAAGCATCCTTAACTCAAGCCTCAGTTAAGCCTCTATCAGGATGTGACCTTTGACCTTGACCTTGACCCCGACGGCCATCTTGGATCCACCATCTTGGATGACGTCATTTCGTTTTCTCGAACATTCCGGCATTGTGTTATCCGCCATTTTGAATTATGACGTCATCGTTGCAATTTCCGTTACGGCCGCCATCTTTAAATTTATTATCGAATTTTAATGAAAAAATATTTAAAAATTATAAAAAAATTAATTAATAAAATTTTTAATAAAATATTTAAAAAACAAACATTTACGACACGGAGCTCGGAGTCCTTGGTTCAAACCCGACGAGTGCAAAAAAAAATAAAAATGGCGACCGATCCTTCCCCCCGCGGTGGCTGCAGGCATACTGACTCCCACCACTTTTTTTTCAAAGCATATATATCGTCAGGTAGTATGACGTCATGTCCGCCATCTTGTCCTCGTCTGCTGGAAGCCATCATCAGTGTATCGTTGGCGAGAGTGCGCTGACGCCATGTTAGTTTGATTCTTATCCGCTAGAGTGCAGTAATCATTTATTATTGCTGTGACACCCGACATCTTGTCATTTGGCCGCCATCTTGAAAATCCGTAATTATTTAGCAAGAAATTCGGGAAAAATTCCAAAATTCATTAAATAAAATTGTAATCTATATACTGATTGATTAGGTCGACTAAGGTCCTTGGTACGATCTAGGACGATGCAAAAAAAAAGGAAATATAACATCAATTTAACATAATAGTAACAGGTTCGAGGAATTAAACACCACAAGTTATTTTACAAACATAATATTTATTACATAATTTCTATTCTACTACAGGATCATTTGCGAAAGCCAGCAATCTTATAATCATTTAGTTCCGCAGCGGTGTGAAATGACTAATTCTTAGCTCCAATCGGTTTATACTAGACAGAGTCCAGCCAGAACCTTTACAGACATAGTCCACCTCTTCTTGACAGAGTTTCTGGATACCGTTTTTAATAGTTTGCTTCACATCGTTAGAACTGTAAATTACTGCAGCCGATGTCTTGAATGCACACTTCTTCACTTTGTCATCGAACGGATATGGCTTTCCATATATACAGTCCAACCACAAGTTATATTTCAAAGGTCCGTTTGTTGCTACATCATCAGTTAGCTGATTGATTATGTCCTCTCTGATATCATCAAGAAAATTACAAATGTCTTTCGACTCACCTAACGTATTTAAATAATAGTAGTCCTTCAATGTTCCACGAAATGCAGACTGTGCCAAGTAGAAGCCATTATCGTTCACTTGTAATGCGCCGAACACAGTATTAGGTTTATTTTCCTGTTCAGACATCATACCAATCGGTTGCTGCACATCGGTTTTCTTGCTTGTACGCTCACGAGCCTTCAACCTAAACCTAAGAGTCGAAATTTCTGCAGGTAATTCAGCAGTAGGCACACGGACTTCGCCTTTACAGTTTTTCGCATGTCGTCGCAAATTATCAATTCGAGTAAACCATTCATGACACTCATCACATCGAAACTTCATGCGAGATGGATTCTTCGTGCATTTGCTCCGCTCATGTCTTCGTACATCATGAGCAAATGCGAACGACGTATCACAGTAGCTGCAAGGATACCGTGGTGATGAAGACGAACCTTTCAGACCCGATCCAGATACTGACGTTGCCGCAGTTGCACCATCTCCAGGCATACTCTTATGAACATCAATGCATCGTTGTTGCGCCGAAACCTTTACTTTCTGCCGAACAGCAGGACCTTTGCATGCCTTCATGTGCGTTTTCATATTATCTTTTCTGGCAAACTGCTTATGACATTTCTCACAAACAAACATTTTACGATATAGGTTCTTGGCACATTCTCTATTCTCATGTCGTCGAGCATTGCTGTTGTTTGAGAAAATCTTGTCGCAGTAACAGCACCGATGTTCGTTAGTTGTTGTCGATTCGGCATCCATTAAAGTCTCCATTGATGGCTAACCAGCGTTCGCCGAGTTTCCCTGTGCAGCCAGCACTAGCGACATTAAAGTCTCTTCTGCTGGCGGTACCACGTCTGTTGAAGTCTCCTCCAATGTTGACGCCATCGTTGCCAACGGGATTCGCACCTTCTCCATCGTAGCTGTCATCAAGGTTCCCGTAGACGATGGTACAACCTCCGAGTTCGACGTTAAAGACGGTAAAGATGCTATCGAAGTCTCAAGAACAGCTAATTGACACGACTTATGCACCAGAAGAAACAAACTAGGTGATCCTTACACTGCCGACGTCAGTAACAAACTGAGCGTCCTGCTGTCTAGGACTCGCTTATATACATGAACCGTATGGAATAATACGCTAGTCAAATCAAGAAACATTTACAATAATACTAGAGTCAAATCTACAAATTAAAAAAGAGGATCATTTGATCGAAAAAAAATATCGATCTCTCCAATATACGCCAGGTTCCAAGAGCTACAATTCACGTCATCAGATCCATCTACATTTTGCTCCTATGCTTCAATTGACCATTAGCTGCAAGTGCTCCAACAGCTCCATCAGCTTCAACACGTAATGTACGCAATGTACGCGCAATACATGCAATTTACACGCAATAAATGTAATGATTACACAGTACACACAGGAAACGGAACGTACACACAGTACACACAGGAAACGGAAAATACACACAGTACACACAGGAAACTAAACGGACACACAGTACACACAGGAAACTAAACGGACACACAGTACACACAGGAAACTGAACGTACACACAGTACACACAGGAAACGGAACGTACACACAGGAAACGGAACGTACACACAGTACACACAGGAAACTGAACGTACACACAGTACACACAGTACACACAGGAAACTAAACGTACACACAGTACACACAGGAAACGGAACGTACACACAGTACACACAGGAAACGGAACGTACACACAGTACACACAGGAAACTGAACGTACACACAGTACACACAGGAAACGGAACGTACACACAGTACACACAGAAAACGGAACGTACACACAGTGCACACAGAAAATGGAACGTACACACAGTGCACACAGGAAACTGAACGTACACACAGTACACACAGGAAACGGAACGTACACACAGTACACACAGGAAACGTAATGATCACACATACAGTAGCGGAAACACACACAGGCTTAGTTGGAAATCAGAATACAAGAAATAAAAAACATTAAATTTTTACTTTCAATATTTTATTACTTCTCAACATTACACAAATACAAGTAAAAGAAGCCATTATTGTATGTAGCCAGCTTTCCTCAGTTCTTTGAGTATGAAGGATATTTCTTTGATGCACGGATAGTTTCCTGCACAAAGCGAGCCATGTAGAAGTCTTAGCCGGTCAACCAATATGTTTGGATCTTTCCATGATGTGTAATCAATCTCTTCTACCACCATCTTACTTGCTTGTTTATTATAAATACTTTTAATTTCACAATCATCCCAGTGATCATAATAAGCATTATCAGATTTATTTATTATAACACGACGTTTCCATCGTTTCGGTCTCAGGACATCGCCACATTCTTCGATCTTGTCAGCTCTAGGTGCTTCATCACAGTCTATGCCTTTGTCAACAGCCTCAGAGTCACTGTAACAATCACTGTAGAAGACATCCTCTTCACCCAGATTACCGTATGAATTCGCTATCGATGATGTCGAAGTGTCTTCATCGTCTTCATGCTTCCTTTTTAGGAGTCCATCATTTTTACAAAGAATGGAGGATCTACTGAATATAGGCTTGAATGTATTCTCACTTTTCACGGTGTTGATACTTCTATTAGTTTCAGTCTTCCCGAAGCCATTAGCATCCTTCAATTTATGTTCTTCCTCACGATCGGGTGAGCTAATACCATCACGCTCAGGACAAGGAAAATTATTGTCATAATGCAGATCATTCTTCTTTAGTCTAGTGGATCCATCGGTGTCCTCTGTGCCGTAAGTAGTCTTGACTTTACATGTTCTACCATGTCTTTTTAAGCTGTCAATTCGTGTTAACAACCTGCTACAACGATTACAGCTTAACATGTTGCGTAGTGGGTTTCTAGCACAATCATTCTTCTCATGACGTCTAGCATTCCTTCTCATGACAAAATCCTTGCCACAGTATCTACAGCGGCTTCCTTCCGATTCAGCTATAGATAACAAACCACGATCCATGGTAGCTTCTGTGACTAATGTTAGATACAAACTGTCAGTTTTCTCCAATTGGAACCATTTCTTAAATAGAGTTTTTGAAATATTTCATCAGCGAGAGTTAAGTTATCTAATGCAAAGCAAATTGATGCAAGTAGTTCCGGCTGTCGTCAACAGATGGCGCCACGTGTTGCTTGCAGGTAAATAATATATATTTCATTAATGTGGGATGCGGAACGCTCACTATCGATCGCAAAGGGAGGTTGGCTTCGATAGTATCCAAGGAGAAAAAAGTTCGTCCTTCCTGCTAGTGCTTCTCAGATTTCTCACGGTCCACAATCTTGGATTACGACGTCACAGCGGCCATATTGGATGGGTGTGACCTTGACCTTTGACCGAAACCGCAGGAATGATCGCAAGCACACGGATTAACCATCAAAATATAGATAATAATAATCAGGAGCACACAGAGAAAACCATCATAATATTGGCAAGAATAATCAGGAGCACACGGAGAAAACCGCCACAAGTTTTCTTTGATATCATTAAAATACAAAAAAAATTAATAAAAAATAAAAACGAAAAAAAATTCAAACATTCTGGCTTGTACTAGAACTCTATCTTTGCTCAACAATGAGAAGTTCACAAGCTAGCAGAATGTTTGAATTTTTTTTTCGTTTTTATTTTTTATTAATTTTTTTTGTATTTTAATGATATCAAAGAAAACTTGTGGCGGTTTTCTCCGTGTGCTCCTGATTATTTTTGCCAATATTATGATGGTTTTCTCTGTGTGCTCCTGATTATTCTTATCTATATTTTGATGGTTAATCCGTGTGCTTGCGATCATTCCTGCGGTTTCGGTCAAAGGTCAAGGTCACACCCATCCAATATGGCCGCTGTGACGTCGTAATCCAAGATTGTGGACCGTGAGAAATCTGAGAAGCACTAGCAGGAAGGACGAACTTTTTTCTCCTTGGATACTATCGAAGCCAACCTCCCTTTGCGATCGATAGTGAGCGTTCCGCATCCCACATTAATGAAATATATATTATTTACCTGCAAGCAACACGTGGCACCATCTGTTGACGACAGCCGGAACTACTTGCATCAATTTGCTTTGCATTAGATAACTTAACTCTCGCTGATGAAATATTTCAAAAACTCTATTTAAGAAATGGTTCCAATTGGAGAAAACTGACAGTTTGTATCTAACATTAGTCACAGAAGCTACCATGGATCGTGGTTTGTTATCTATAGCTGAATCGGAAGGAAGCCGCTGTAGATACTGTGGCAAGGATTTTGTCATGAGAAGGAATGCTAGACGTCATGAGAAGAATGATTGTGCTAGAAACCCACTACGCAACATGTTAAGCTGTAATCGTTGTAGCAGGTTGTTAACACGAATTGACAGCTTAAAAAGACATGGTAGAACATGTAAAGTCAAGACTACTTACGGCATAGAGGACACCGATGGATCCACTAGACTAAAGAAGAGTGATCTAAATTATGACAATAATTTTCCTTGTCCTGAGCGTGATGGTATTAGCTCACCCGATCGTGAGGAAGAACATAAATTGAAGGATGCTAATGGCTTCGGTGTGTACGTTCCGTTTCCTGTGTGTACTGTGTGTACGTTCCGTTTCCTGTGTGTACTGTGTGTACGTTTAGTTTCCTGTGTGTACTGTGTGTACTGTGTGTACGTTCAGTTTCCTGTGTGTACTGTGTGTACGTTCCGTTTCCTGTGTGTACGTTCCGTTTCCTGTGTGTACTGTGTGTACGTTCAGTTTCCTGTGTGAACTGTGTGTCCGTTTAGTTTCCTGTGTGTACTGTGTGTCCGTTTAGTTTCCTGTGTGTACTGTGTGTACATTCCGTTTCCTGTGTGTACTGTGTGTACGTTCCGTTACCTGTGTGTACTGTGTAATCATTACATTTATTGCGTGTAAATTGCATGTATTGCGCGTACATTGCGTACATTACGTGTTGAAGCTGATGGAGCTGTTGGAGCACTTGCAGCTAATGGTCAATTGAAGCATAGGAGCAAAATGTTGATGGATCTGATGACGTGAATTGTAGCTCTTGGAACCTGGCGTATATTGGAGAGATCGATATTTTTTTCGATCAAATGATCCTCTTTTTTAATTTGTAGATTTGACTCTAGTATTATTGTAAATGGTTCTTGATTTGACTAGCGTATTATTCCATACGGTGCATGTATATAAGCGAGTCCTAGACAGCAGGACGCTCAGTTTGTTACTGACGTCGGCGGTGTAAGGATCACCTAGTTTGTTTCTTCTGGTGCATAAGTCGTGTCAATTAGCTGTTCTTGAGACCTAGATGGCATCTTTACCGTCTTTAACGTCGAACTCGGAGGTTGTACCATCGTCTACGGGAACCTTGACGACAGCTACGATGGAGAAGGTGCAGATCCCGTTGGCAACGATGGCGTCAACATTGGAGGAGACTTCAACAGACGTGGTACCGCCAGCAGAAGAGACTTTAATGCCGCTAGTGCTGGCTGCACAGGGAAACTCGGCGAACGCTGGTTCGCCATCAATGGAGACTTCAATGGATGCCGAATCGACAACAACTAACGAACATCGGTGCTGTTACTGCGACAAGATTTTCTCAAACAACAGCAATGCTCGACGACATGAGAATAGAGAATGTGCCAAGAACCTATATCGTAAAATGTTTGTTTGTGAGAAATGTCATAAGCAGTTTGCCAGAAAAGATAATATGAAAACGCACATGAAGGCATGCAAAGGACCTGCTGTTCGGCAGAAAGTAAAGGTTTCGGCGCAACAACGATGCATTGATGTTCATAAGAGTATGCCTGGAGATGGTGCAACTGCGGCAACGTCAGTATCTGGATCGGGTCTGAAAGGTTCGTCTTCATCACCACGGTATCCTTGCAGCTACTGTGATACGTCGTTCGCATTTGCTCATGATGCACGAAGACATGAGTGGAGCAAATGCACGAAGAATCCATCTCGCATGAAGTTTCGATGTGATGAGTGTCATGAATGGTTTACTCGAATTGATAATTTGCGACGACATGCGAAAAACTGTAAAGGTGAAGTCCGTGTGCCTACTGCTGAATTACCTGCAGAAATTTCGACTCCTCGGTTTAGGTTGAAGGCTCGTGAGCGTACAAGCAAGAAAACCGATGTGCAACAACCGATTGGTATGATGTCTGAACAGGAAAATAAACCTAAGACTGTGTTCGGCGCATTACAAGTGAACGATAATGGCTTCTACTTGGCACAGTCTGCATTTCGTGGAACATTGAAGGACTACTATTATTTAAATACGTTAGGTGAGTCGAAAGACATTTGTAATTTTCTTGATGATATCAGAGAGGACATAATCAATCAGCTAACTGATGATGTAGCAACAAACGGACCTTTGAAATATAACTTGTGGTTGGACTGTATATATGGAAAGCCATATCCGTTCGATGACAAAGTGAAGAAGTGTGCATTCAAGACATCGGCTGCAGTAATTTACAGTTCTAACGATGTGAAGCAAACTATTAAAAACGGTATCCAGAAACTCTGTCAAGAAGAGGTGGACTATGTCTGTAAAGGTTCTGGCTGGACTCTGTCTAGTATAAACCGATTGGAGCTAAGAATTAGTCATTTCACACCGCTGCGGAACTAAATGATTATAAGATTGCTGGCTTTCGCAAATGATCCTGTAGTAGAATAGAAATTATGTAATAAATATTATGTTTGTAAAAGAACTTGTGGTGTTTAATTCCTCGAACCTGTTACTATTATGTTAAATTGATGTTATATTTCCTTTTTTTTTTGCATCGTCCTAGATCGTACCAAGGACCTTAGTCGACCTAATTAATCAGTATATAGATTACAAATTTATTTAATGAATTTTGGAATTTTTCCCGAATTTCTAGCTAAATAATTACGGATTTTCAAGATGGCGGCCAAATGACAAGATGTCGGGTGTCACAGCAATAATAAATGATTACTGTACTCTAGCGGATAAGAATTAAACTAACATGGCGTCAGCGCACTCTCGCCAACGATACACTGATGATGGCTTCCAGCAGACGAGGACAAGATGGCGGACATGACGTCATACTACCTGACGATATATATGCTTTGAAAAAAAAGTGGTGGGAGTCAGTATGCCTGCAGCCACCGCGGGGGGAAGGATCGGTCGCCATTTTTATTTTTTTTGCACTCGTCGGGTTTGAACCAAGGACTCCGAGCTCCGTGTCGTAAATGTTTGTTTTTTAAATATTTTATTAAAAATTTTATTAATTAATTTTTTTTATAATTTTTAAATATTTTTTCATTAAAATCGGATAATAAATTTAAAGATGGCGGCCGTAACGGAAATTGAAACGATGATGTCATAATTCAAAATGGCGGATAACACAATGCCGGAATGTTCGAGAAAACGAAATGACGTTTTCCAAGATGGTGGATCCAAGATGGCCGTCGGGGTCAAGGTCAAGGTCAAAGGTCACATCCTGATAGAGGCTTAACTGAGGCTTGAGTTAAGGATGCTTAAGCCTCTATCAGGACATTTCTAGCCGGTGGGATTTTTGAGGAATAAAACGGGAAATTTTCCCCTCGAAACGGGAATTTTTCCCTCGAAAACGGGAATTTTTTTCTTAAAATGGGAAATTTTGAGTCACTTTGAGTCAATTTTGAGGAATTTTGAGGAATTTTTGCCGCCGTGACGTCACATATCCAAGATGGCGGACGCCGGCACCGGCATAACCACCTGGCGCCTGGGCCAGCTCCGTCATTCCTATACTACTGACGGTTTCTCAGCAGACACTGGTACCAGGCATTCTTCACTGTGACACACAGACCTCAGAGCAGATAATAATATGGTATTGCACAGTGTGACGTAACGACCGCATAGATAATCTGGCCTACATTGTTTACAAACAGAACTGTGTTCATTTGAAAACAAATTTGTATTATTTGAATATAATCAGTATTACGGCTAAATGAAAAATAAATTCTCTACAGTAAGTACGGTCTATGGCGTCTAGAGACTGTTTTGATATCACAATAGCCGGGTCGCCTCTGAGGAAAATATACCAGCAATGAACATTAAGTAACATAATTAATAAAATTTAAGTACTTCATTCATCGTTATTCTGAAAGTTTTAGGTAACGTGTGTTTGTAGTTTTTCTGCCTCTGGAGTCGGTGGTCTAGAGCAGTAGAACCAATCGGAGACGATCTACGTAGAAACTCTTTTAATCGAATGAACAATATGAAGAGAGAGTGAAAAGGTTTTTAAATATGGCTTAGTGCAGTTATCAAGCACTGTGACATTTTTGGTGCGTTTTAGCTAATAAAACTAGCATTCATCTGAGTTAAGATGCTCAGGGAGTGCTGAAATTTTGTGCTAGTTAGCCATAATAATAGGGCAGTACTGTTAAGTATTGATAAAGATACAAGTCTACCGGTCTATAAACGCAGTGAGTCAAAAGTCTTTACCAATAAATACTATTGATATTTAACGTTAGCCGACGCCTAGTCACTTATTCACACAGTAGTGTACTGACACTAGGCCTATATTAAAAATTAACTTATATTATTATATTAATAAAATAAAAATACTATTTCTACGTTAACCTTTCAAAATTGACTTTAAACTGTCAGACACTCGTCTTTCCAAGGGGTCCTTAGAAAATAATTTGTTTTTCTTACCACAGATTTTATTTAGCTGGAATCCATTAATAAAACTGAAATAGAGAAACAGTAAGCGTTTTGCAATCTAATCAGAATAGAAATAATTTCGCTCAATAAGACTTTTGTTTGGTTTTGTGCCCATCACATTAGCCAGACCATTAACAAGTGTCAGCTGAAGCAACTTTCTTAAAAAAATTCAATTTTCTGACAAAACTTTATATGTTAATTGATAATGTAAATAATTTAAAACTGAGTTTGCCAGTAAGTAGCATGAACTTTGGTAATTTAAAATATATAGGTAGGTTGTAAAATCAATTAATTGAATATTATAATGATTTTAATGCAGCTATATATATGTCAGTTATAATATATAAAACTATATTTTATAGTGCCATTTTATTTACAGTACTTTTGAATCCAGTTTTATTTAATAACCTACATTTTCAAATTCTAATTGAGTTAATTTTTTCTACGGAATCACACAATAGTGCAACTGTATAACCAATCTCCTTAGTAGTAAAGAATGTATGGTTCAAATTGATTCTTATGTATATATAAACGTCTAGTGACAGATTGGGCACTTATAGGTTTGTGTAGGTTTCTGGGTATATTATAGACATAAAGGTTTTTTTTATTTCGATGTGATTCCAGCTGTTTTGGTCAGACAGAAATAACAGTATCTCGTGTGATCCAAGTGTTCCCTCCTAATCAAGTGAACAACAATGGACATGTGACTGGGTAATATTGACCAGCATGTGAGGAGTAAAATACACCTCAAACAGTTTCTATGGAGGAAGAGCCCTTTTTTCTGTTATGTTCGACAAAACAGAAACGTTCTCGAACCTAGAACAACCAGCAATCACTTCCAACTCACTTCGTAATTTGCCAGAGTTCTCATAGCTGAAATGCAACAAGCAACAATTTAAAATCGTTTCTACCTGTTTAAGCATTAGTTATTGGCAATGTTGCCAAATCTCCATTTCCTGGAGGCGAATTTATGAACTAATATCTTGTGTTCCTCTGGTGAGGAAAGGAAATCAAAATTTGAATAAAAAATTAAAATTCATGACAATGAAAATAATGTATAACTTTTGTGCGCTGCACCTTTATCCAAAATGTTAAAGAAATAACTTTGAGTTGTGTTTTACTGAAATGATTTAAACAAGCATGTAAACATTTTTAACCTGTTTCAAGAAGTTTGTGTTAGTGCATGTTTAAGTGCATCTCTGTGAATGTTGAATTACTTATTTACATATAAAACCAATGCATGGATAAACTTTTGATTATTCTATTCATTAACACATATTTTTGGTAACAATAATTTACAAAAAAAAAGAAAGAATCAATCGTGAATGAACATTTTTTTATGACAGATAATTAAGCAAACGTCAACTTTTACTACAAAAAGAAAAACCTGGAAAATAGCAATCAGATATAATTATATTTTTGGACAATTACGTATATTTAATGTTCAATAGAAATAAATGACCTCGTATAAGTAAGATCATCTTAATTCTGGGACAAAAATTACCGTGTTTATGTTTGGGTCAGATATTTTACAAAAATGTTTTATATTCAGAGAGTGATGCCTTCCAGATGTCTGAACAGACCAACGGGAATCACACATTTAATTTAAGTTGTTTTAAATTGCAAAATCATTGAAATGTAAATGAGAACATCCACTGTGGCTTCCTTAAGAAGTTGCTGAACCAAAAATGGCTAGATACTGTCAGTCATTATACGAGATTTTTTTTGTAGGTAAGTCAATATTTTATAAAGTCTGATTAAACAATAAAATTGTTTCAATTATATTTTCAAAAATATAAAAAAATAAATAAATTTATTATTTGGCTGCAACTTATTTCTAGAAGTGTATTTTTGGTTAAAACATGGAAACCTTAAAAAAAAAAAAATAAAAAATGTTTTAACTAATTTTTTTTTGGAATATAAGCGTTTAATAAGTAAGTACAAATTTAATTATTAAATTTGATTATTGGCTTACAAGTGCAAAATAATTCGTTAATGCAGACACTTTTACTCAAACATGATATAATTTCTAAGATTTCACAAACTACTGTTAACCATGATGAGGAAATCAGCTATTTTTTATCTGCATGATAAAAAAAATGCGTTTAATTGTATCACGTTATTTAAAACTGTTGTTAAAAGCAAAAATATAAGAGTTGCTATAAGTTTAACTAAGTTTCCTCGCTAATTGTTATATTTTGATTCAAAGTCATTTTTTAAACAGGTGTTAAGTTGTCTAATAATGAATTAAAACTAATGTTTATAGAACATTTCTCAATGTAGTGTAGAGTTTGAAGTAATGTGTAATATGCACAAAAATAAAGTCTTATTAAAATTATATTTATTTAAAAAAAAGGGAAATGACATTTCAAATAAAATTTTAATATAGCTGGATATTAAAAAAAACACAACTTTGCTGAGCAGATTTATTAATAAGTTTATTCAAACATGTTGGCTACTAACTACTTAATTATTAGTATACAGACAGGAATGTAAACAGTGAAGAAATTGGGAAAGCGATGGTTGGGTGGCATATCATTTCTCTTCTGCCAGGGATAGCGGGTCTCCTTCCTCAACGCTTGGCCAAGACTGTTGGAGATGCAAGGTTGCCGTTCTACCCCGCCAACGAGGCCAGCGCTTCATAGCTTAACTGCTTGGGTTTTTTGACGTAGTCGTAAGTGTCGGAGGAGTTTCGGTCCCGCTGGCTGGCCGGGACGGCGGACACGATCACCAGCAGCACCGCCGCCAGCACCAACAGCTGTAACAGACTGCAGTGCTAAGCCAACAGCTGGAACAGACAGCAGCGCTCAGCCAACAGCTGCAACAGACTGCAGTGCTAAGCCAACAGCTGTAACAGACAGCAGCGCTCAGCCAACAGATGGGACAGACAAGAGCGCTCAGCCAACAGCTGGGACAGACAGCAGCGCTCAGCCAACAGCTGTAACAAACAAGAGCGCTCAGCCAACAGCTGGGACAGACAGCAGCGCTCAGCCAACAGCTGTAACAGACAGCAGCGCTCAGCCAACAGCTGGAACAGACAGCAGCGCTTAGCCCACAGCTGGAACATACAGTAGCGCTGAGAAAACAGGTGGACCAGACAGCAGCGCTCAACGCTCAGCGGAACCTGCTCGGGCTCAGCAAGCATTGCTGTCTCATGGAATTATCCGCAATCACTACTAGTGGTGGAACTGGTGGGAGGCAGAAACAAGACCTTTCCAACAGGTGGCGGTTTATGAATATTGCAGAAAGAATCTTGACCACTACTGGGGCTTTTCATTGCCCATCTTATCGTTCTGGCTTTCTGACGACATATTGTTTTGTTTTACAGTTATTGCGTAGGTTACATTAAATTTGTATAAGCTTGTTGGTATTTTTTGTCGTAATTTTCAGCTTTATATATATTTATATGTATAATTCTTCTGTACGTGTGTATGTGATGGAACTACTCCTAAATGGCTGGACCTATTGTGGTGAAATTGTGTGGGAGTGATAAGTTTGGTTCGAAAATGGTTTTAATTTACAATTTGTACCAATAAAAATTTTTTAGTTAATTAATTTTTATATTTATATTAGGATTGTTTAGGTTCAGAGTATATATATGTGTGTTGTGTATTTATTTATTTCTTTTAATCTTTAGATGTTTTAGGTTCACAATTGGTTCCGGTAGGCAACGCTGCGATCTCATTATAGAATATATATTTCAATTTTTGGCATATCATTCAGATCCGTTAGTTGGTGCTGCGATCAAATTCTAGGACTTTTTTTTGTTGCATTTTCGTATATCAGTTACTTGCATCGTAGCTTAGTGTTGATATTACATTAATATTAAAATATAATTGCGCGCTTATTGAGAATATTATATTGTTAATTATTGAAATAACGTTTTATAGTCTAATCAAAAATATACCTTGTACAAATTTGTGAGGTGCAGCATTGAAGTGAGTATTTTACATGGTTTTTCGGGAATTTTAATAATGTATACACGTGCATTTAATACCAATCAACTTAACTTACAATTTTTAATTGTCAGTTCTCATTTGATTCTACGTTTTAAAGTGTAATAAAAAAATATTTAAAATAATCTTCTATTTGTATTATATTGGTATGGTAAGAAAATATACCTACTCTAACTTAAAATTCAAGCATGTTTTTTGCGTAGTTTTTATTCTATGAACAGTTATTCTCTTTTTTCTACATTGTGAATTCTGTTCCTTTGTGTTAAAGACCTGTTATAGAAAACATGTTATTTATAAAAAATGTATATATGTAGAAATATTTTAAGTAGTGTAATACCTGGTATTAAAGTTTCACTGGTTTAACTTCGAAGTACCCGTTACAGATAATTTATCTTCATTAGATTTAACGCATTAAAACGTAACATTAAATATGCAAGAAAATTAAAAACAATTTTTTAAAATTTTATTTTTAGAAATAATATTTTTTTCTAATTTTTTAAATATAAATCATATTTATCCTGAAAGTTTAACATAAATAATTATTCATAATTAAAAAACCATAGTATAAGGATATAAGAAATAATAAACGATTTAAATTATTATTTTCACCTGCAGTGATTTTTATATCGGCAGTTATAGTAAAAACTAGTTATTTATTTTTTATCATTCTAATGTGACGATAAGCGAATGTCACCATATAGTTATGAGTGAATACCAAATAAATTATTCGTGAGATATAAATGAATACCACGATGTGATTCTATTTTTAAATGAGACATTACACATTCAGTGTTGAGGGAAGACTCTCATTTTATTTATTTCTTATAAGAACATTACTACTGATTGTCCTTAGCGTTATTTAAAAGAGAACATAACTACATGTTTGATATTTCCGCTGCCTAAGTAACCTCGGGTTTATCTGTATTATTTTTGCTACTCGGAGTTATATTAGCTATTCATCTTATGTATTTACTAGCTTTAAAACGGATTATAACTTTTAAAATAACTTATTTGAAAAATAATATATATCCTTATAATTTATATACGTATAAAATATTAATAATCTGTAAAGGTAACTGAATTACGAAGTAAATAGTTGTCATTATTACTTCAAATGATTGTATGATATATTTTTTTCAAAAACACCGAAGTAAAAATTATAATTCTTAAAAAGAATAATTTTCAAAAAAAATTTGTCAATGCAGATAAATTTTAGAAGGTAAATGAGTTCTTGCTTTTCACTAATAACTGAACCTCTTAAAAAAATAGATTTGAGTACATCAGTAACAGGTTTGTCAGAATAGGTATAGAAGTTAGCGAATAATATTAAAATATATGTCAATAAGTTACCTATACTCATATTTAAAAATTTAATTTGGTATTCTATATTTTTAAATTATGCCTCAAGTTATTTTTCGTGCATTAAATTAATTTTATTGTTCAGTTTTGCTTTAAAGCAAATCAGATAAAATAATTTAATATTTTTACATTATTACAAGGTCACTTGCAATAACGAACTAACAGTTATCCTGTTAGCCCCAGGAATATGACCTTTATTTGACACTTACCACTAACATCTTCAACATGATGGTTGCTTGTCTTGTCAACTCTTGGCTGTACAATACGGACTGGGTGGTCGCAAACGTTTATATACGCGACTGCTTGTTTTCGGAACGGTAAGTTTTCCCGAAGTCGTTAACATGTTTGCTCCTTCGAATCTTTTATCTGTGAGTAGTCACAGTCCAACACGTTAAAAATATGTTTACGAGAAGTTCCCCACTAATTTGACTGGCTCTCTCAACTGCCTGCAGCAAGACAGTCATGAGAATGAATGTCGCGTGCTGACTATTGCAGACACAATAGTAGACATTTTGTTGGAAAGCTTAAATAACCTTTCAAGCAATGTTAAACTTCATTGTATGTATATAAAAATAAGTATTGGTGTTACCCTGTTAAATGCATGTACAGTATGTTCAATTTACATATATTTTTTGTCCTATATTTATCGGCTATACTTTATTTAGAGCCTAACTTTTATATTTTAAAAATGGACCTTTTATCACATAATATTTTACACGTGTATCAGTCAGCTAAAGTCTTTAAAATCTACGGAAGTTTTAGTTAACGAAGTTGTGTCATATATTCATTGTTTTTGCCTTACGGTGAGTTAAAAACTTAGATTGAATGTAAATTTTTTCATTAAGATTTATTTTATTCATACTAAAATGGAAGCTAGTACCATTAAAATGACCTCGCTTGTGGCATTTGAAAATGCTTGTATCTGTACCAAAAATGGAAATGGTAATGTTTTTAAAGTGGTTTAAATAACACTTTCAACAAAGTATAACCAATTTTTACTAACACATAACACATGTCCTTCAATTTGGAAGATTATCAATACACGAAAGAAAAATTCTTAAATTGAGGTTTTATGATTTTTTTACTCCATCAGTTTCTCTTAAACTAAGTTATAATCGAACGTTAATTGTATTATTTCTTTTTTTTAATATTTAACTTTACTTAAATGACAGGTACAGCCATAAACATTTACGTGAACACTTAAAGCAGTATTACGTGTGGATCTGTCTGCTGAATTTCTATGACTCCATCTGTACATTTATTTAAACGTCTATACATTTATTTAAAAAAAATTAAACCCTCTTAGTACATAAGGGTGTTTTCAGGGAAAAGTACCGAACGAGCGAACGCGAGAGTATATAATAATACTGTTAAAAGATCTGAATGTGAAGGACACTGATATCCTCAAGTCAGTTAAGGACGCATGCCTATAGGCCACGTGGCTCAGGAAAATGTTTTTTAAGACATTCGGATGAAGGATAATGAGTGTATATCTCAAGCACTGCTTCCGAAAATCTTCATTTAACGGCAGTCAAGCTACAGTAATTCTCGATGTGGTGCCACACATCTGGCCAATTTCGGTGTGTGTGTGTGTGTCTGTTCGTGTGTCAGGTGAAGTGAGAAGTTCGACGTACCGTTACGCACTACATGAATACTCAACTTTACGAACCTAAGTTACAATATTCCATCCTAGTAATATATTAATCTAAAAGTTTAGAAGTTTGTTACTCAATCACAGAACGGATTTGTATAACATATAATCCCAGCTAGCACACAACCTCGATTAACACACTAGCTACGTATAATTAGGAAATTCTTAATCTAAAATAAGGTAAAAGTGGTGTATATTGATTTTTACAGTAGGGAATCATTGGAATTATGTCATAGGTCATAAATAATTGCCATCAAGCAACGGGCCCTTATGGTATTATTTAATTAATCTGAGCACCTAAATTATAATTGTAACAGAAATTTGGGTAGTAATAATATAAATTTTCATAATAATAATTTAATTTAATTTGTATGATAAAGTAAATCTATTAAAGTATTCTTTTAAACATATAAATTGAAAGGGCCTAATTGTGTACTGTGTAGCAGCCCGTCAGTAACAGGTTTCAGAGTGTGAACCTGGAGCATGATTTCCGCCATATTGTATTCTGTCGTTACGGTTGTTATCTTGGAGGAACGTGACCCTGAAATATGAAGCTAATAGTGTTATTTAAAACCCGATTATAGTTTTCCTAGAAAACATATCGATTTCTTTTAGATAAATATTTAATATAACAACTTTATAAACTTTTTTCTTCGGCAGGGAATATTCAGGCACTGGTTTCGATTTTGGCAAAAGGCAAAATTAAAAAAAAAAATTGTTGTTTCATTTGGACCACCACATTGTCTCCCCAACCTTTCCACACCCCCTCCCCACTTATACAAAAACAGTTTTGCCACAATTTATTATTATTTGCTATACCTTCAACTGTACTATTTTCTATTGTCTGCCCCTCTCTACGTGTTTATTGACTGTGTTTTCTAAAAAAAAAAAAAAAACTATCTTTTGGTGCGACTTTCAGAAAATATTTTAATACTTTTTTTCTTTTTATTGTAATATTTAAATATCACATTTTTATGGACACGCAAACTGCCGTAAATTGGCACAAATCACTTCCATATTGATACGTAACACATAGTAATGGAAATCTCGGTCGAGATCGTTAATGGATATAATCTGACTAAAGGGGTAGAATTAAGGAAAGTTTTATGAAAAACAGGAAAATGACTATAACTATCATGGTACGACAAATATCGCATCTGTTCAGCGTAATTTCACTCGTGAGAATAATACCAAACTCTTTTGTTTAAATTTTTAGTTCGACCAAGCACAACATCAAAGGATGAAAAAAAAAAAACAAAGGTTCGATAAAAAAAATTGTATGTTCCTTCAAACTCACACCATCACATATGTTCGAGTTGTTTGTAAATCTTATAATTTGTATCTAAATGTGTGTATGAAACCATTTAATACGAATCATTGCGGCGAGGAATTAAAACATTATTTACGAATGTATCCATCAAATTATGTGCACATTAAAAATATTTCTAATACATATATATGTAAGTATAAAAATTATTTGACCAAAATGGTTTTTAATAAAGAACCTCAGTTGTGTATACTAGCCGTGATGAGCCTAATGTATTTCTTATTCGCCTGTGGCTTGGTGGCTTACTCAGTTGAGGTTTACCAATCGTAAGGATTCGGCCATGTTCGGCCGTATCTGCCGCTGGTGGCTTATGATCAGGGCCTCAGCACCCATTTTTGACGACGCCATATCTCGCATCTTGGAATCCACAATTTTTGAAAATCCGTAATTCTTTAGCTAGAAATTCGGGAAAATTTCAATAATATAAAAATGTTTAGCAAAATAGTGTTTGATTCGATTGATATCTGTCCTTGTATCGATATTACGCGAGGCCAAAAAAAAAGTAAATTAAATCAAAATTACTAAAACGAAGTGACATGTTCGAGAAAAAAACAACAAAATTACAAATAAAAAATATATTTTATAATTAGTACAAGAACAAAATAAAACTAAAATAAAACTAGTGTTTTCTAATTTCTGCATAGTAGATAATTACATTTAAAAAAATCCAACTGTATAAGTGAGCAAATGGATTGATACCTTCGTAAATTTACGGAAGCTCAGGTTATTTTTTTTATAAGTGAAACTTTTTTGACGTGACAACGTCTAATAAATCGATGAACGCCAGCTGCACGCACGAAAAAGTGTCCCGTTACGCACATTGGCCCGTTACGCTGTGTCCCGTTACGCTCATTGTACGCTTGCGCCGCATCTATCTCTCTTCCACTCTATTGGGACAACCATCGATTTGACTTTTTCGAGGCACATTAAACTTGAAACACTCCCATTCGTTTCCTACTTTTCCTATCATCGTCCTATCCTTAACAGAATAACACAGGTTCCAACATTCAAATGTTGAAGCTAAAATCTCAACATGGTTGCTTCAACAAATTTAAAACACCAACAAGTTAGCGGGTCCCCTTGCGACAAAAAAGTGTGGCTCATTTGATTAACAGGTGACTTGAAATTTTGGGTTGCCATGCATAAATATAATTTTCTCTGTATTCTGCGTGTTTGTCTCTGTATAAATCCGTGCTCGCAGTAGTCTCTTCTAATAAGGCGAAGCAAGTCGTTTGCATTCATTGACATTCAGTAGGTGACAAAACGTATCCAGTGGCTTGGAAAGCATGTCTGTTCAGTAGCCAGGAATGCGAGTAATTTTCTGAATACTTCCACCCAGAAGAAAATGCGATACTGCAAATATCTTCCCATTTATTTTGTCTTTATTTATTTTATGATAATATTTACTCGTGATGTCATGTCATACAGACACACTCCTACGCATTCCCAGTTCACCCATAAATAGTTATATATATAGATATATGTGTGTGTGTGTGTGTGTGAAAGCTTGTTCCATGGTGATGTGAACTGTCACTGTGAGAAAAAACAGCCAGAAAAGTCCGTGTGTCCACCCTTGTGCATAAAAATTGCAACTTAAACGCAGCAAGTTGCGTTCCAGTGCGGGCGGCCTTGAAAACGCAGCGCGTTTGTCCGTACATCCGTGTTTTCCACTTGTGTTCAGCCAGCCCCATAATCCTGCCTACGTCACGTTTGATGCGACAAATAACGTGCGTAATAACAACAAAGCAATACCTCACGCAAGCGCTGATCAAAAACTCTTCAATTGTGACTTCGAACGAAAACTCTAAAACGCTTACAGTTTATGCAATTAAAATTGTTAACTGGGAAATTATTTTATGGACATGCTGTATAATGCCGTATTATAGACTTTTACCCGTAAATGAAAGATGTACATTTTCTCGTAGGAACTATTTTTTATGAAAAAAAAAGCTACAGCTAACATTTGAACTTATCAAATTTTTCAAATAATTACTGATACACTATTAGCTCATTCGGTGTACGTGAGTGTGTTTTTGATTCATTACGACACAAGACAGAAAAGAAAAATATGTTAAATATTTTGTAAACATTTTCATTTGGGATTACCTAAAACGTATAAAATGTATAAAATAATGTTTTCCTTTGTACCTCGTTTGTAACACTAGATCTGTAGCCAGAAAATTATTGGTAAATTTCGATTTTTTAAAAAAAAAAATTACAGGTATTCAATATATTTGAAACCAAGTATGTTTAGTAGAAAACTTTTGATTTTCTCTCTGCAAATTATATTGGTAAATTATTTTAAAAATCAAGTGAAGTTATTTTCACATTGATTTGAAATGAATATCTTTAATTATAGTATATATATTATAACATTCATATCGCAAGTAAATTTAAAAACAAAATAATGATTAAAATTTATTTAAGGTAAAAAATATACGTTGAGTGAATTATTACTTTGTGTGTGTGGTTATTCTCAGTAGGATAACTGTGTGACAATAAATGCAAGTGTTGACTGACAATTGCTATCAACTTTACTGAGTATTTTTTTTTATGTTAGTCAAGTCGTGGGTAATAAACTAGTTGTAAACAGGTCACCCCAAATTAAGTTAACAAAAAAAATTGGTTGTCTGTAAAGTCGGTTTACGGACGATAGTTTAACGTGACAAAATCATAACAAAACATTGATGAAATGATTGTATACTTTTATGAATAAAATTGAATAATTTTTATTGAATTATCACTATTTTGAATGGATACAAAGAAGGAGTGAAATGAAATCTACAATTTAATTGATAAATTTACTTTTATTTGCACTCATTAATTCAAATATGTTTATTACTTTAACGAAGAGATTATTTTAAATAAAACTTTTATGTTATACATGTTTGCTATTTAACTTCTTCCTACCTGTTAAGGATAGAACGAAGATAGGAAAAGGAGGAAACGAATGGGAGTGTTTCAAGTTGAACGTGCCTCGAAAAAGTCAAATCGATGGTTTTTCCAATCGAGTGGAAGAGAAAAAGATGCGGCACAAGCGTACAATGAGCGTAACGGGACACAGGGTAACGGGACAATGTGCGTTACGGGACACTTTTTCGTGTGTGCAGCCAGCGTTCATCGATTTATTAGACGTTGTCACGTCAAAAAAACATATATTGACACTAGTGACGAAGAAGGTGGAATGTCTTTACGTCACATTCATGCGTTTTGCGGTTTAGTAATTGATTTTTTTTTTGCAATTTCTTTGTTCTAGGAACCACGAGCTAAGCGCGTAGCATGGCGTCAAAGAATTTGCCAGTCGGGTTTGCATCACGTGTCTTGGTTGACGTCAGTCAATTTGCAATTTTCTTCTCCTCACATCCTGACGTACGCTGTTAAAAATGTTCACCTTTAATTAACGTAGATAATTACTTTAAAAAAAATCCAACTGTATAAGTGAGCAAATGGATTCATACCTTCGTAAATTTACGGATGCTCAGGTTAATTTTTTTTATAAGTGAAACTTTTTTGACGTGACAACATCTAACAAATCGATGAACGCCGGCTGCATGCACTAAAAAGTGTCCCGTTACGCACATTGGCCCGTTACGCTGTGTCCCGTTACGCTCATTGTACGCTTGCGCTGCATCTATCTCTCTTCCACTCGATTGGAACAACCATTGATTTGACCTTTTCGAGGTACATTAAACTTGAAACACTCCCATTCGTTTCCTACTTTTCCTATCATCGCCCTATCCTTAAAAAAATAACACAGATTGGAAGAAGTTAAATAGCAAACATGTATAAAAGTTATAGTTAAAATAATCTGTTCGTTAAAGTGATAAACATATTTGAATTAATGAGTGGAAATAAAAGTAAATTTATCAATTAAATTTTAGATTTCATTTCACCCCTTCTTTGTATCCATACATAATAGTGATAATTCAATAAAAATGATTCAATTTTATTCATAAAAGTATGAAATCATTTCATCAATGTTTTTTTATGACGTTGTCACGTTAAACTATCGTCCGTAAACCGACTTTACAGACAACCAATTTTTTGCTGAGGGGACTGCAATTTTCGAGTGTTACGAAGATTCCGATCGCATGAGGGGATTAGTTAGGTACGTGGTGGGGGAACTATTAGAGCAGGAGAGTGCGTCAGCGGCGACGCCACTCCAACGCATGCAATAGCGGTCGAATGGGAAGATCGCAGGGGGAAGGGATAGGTACATATTAGCGTAGCATGTTATCTGCTAGTTGGAACAGCCAGAGAGGGAGACGGCAGGATAGAGGTAGAAATGTTGAAGCAGTGATTCTACGAAATTCTCGTAACGATGCTTGTGTTTTAGAGTGTAAATAAAATATTTTTAATTATGATGACTCTACAACAGAATAATCTTTGTCCTCAATTTGCATGTTTATAATGTATACAAACTTAAAATCAAGCTTAATTTATACGAAGAATTTGCTATCAAGAACTACGAAGACCCTTTCATTTATTTAAAATGAATTATTCGTTTCACATATATGTACACATTTACTGCAATTCCCAACAGTTTACGCCTTTATTAATTATATCTCCTTATCCCACCCACAAACTCACAGCAAGGGGGAACAAAAAATTGGCTCAGAATAGAAGTAGATAGTCTATGAAGTCTGTAGGAATTTTTCTCGTAGAATTGATTACAACATTATAATTCATAACTTAATCTAACAGTTATCAAATGTAATTGATTTTTGACGACTTTGAAAAAGGAAGGAAAATAGTAAAACTACTACAGAAACTTTGAACTACTAAATAAAATGTAAAGTTAAATTTATAACTTATCTACATTACTACGATACATTTGTTGGTCAGTTAATAGTTAAAATTATGATTCGAGTAATAATAGTAGTTCTGATGCAGAATTAATACATCTATTAGCAATATTTCGTTACCATAGTGCACATTTTGTTAAGTAACTTATTTTTCCCCTTGGTATTTCAAAGTGTTTTCGTCAGAAATGTTATTGATTACATCAGCCACAAATAGCTTTGGTTGAATATAAAACTCTTTTGCTGTTACAAGCTAAATATTTATAATTTTATTAAGTCATTTTCTTAATAAGAAAATTTTTTCTATAAATAGAAATATAGTTATTTTAAAGATTAAATTTTTTGAAATCGTATTTTAAACCGAAACCATATTTGGCCTTCAAAATTAAAATAAATAGTATAACCTTACGGTATGTCTTAATAATAAAAAACGTCTAATTTATTCATCTCTATTGAAAACTTTTAAAAATAAATAAACAATTATTATTTAGAGAATAAGTATAAATTAAAAAAAACATTTATAAGATATGTAATTCATAAATCAAAGAAATATCCTTTGTTTGCTTTTTTCTAAACTAACGAACGTAAACCCTTTCAGGCATGGATACCTAAAATGGTAGAATATATATATATATATATATATATATATATGTGTATATATATATATATATATATTAAAGGAGCGCCGTTTTTTAAACTTCCTATGTGTTATGTAAAAAGACTAACTTAAATAACATTATAATTTTATCACCAAAAGTACAGAAGGGTATTACTTATTTTTCTACATAATCGCCAAAACTATGGAGGCATTGTCATATCGTAACAGAAGCAACGTGATGCCTTCTTAGAAGAAGTTAGCCGCCAGTGAATAGAGACATAGGGCCAGCGCCTGGGTCTCCCTCTCCCTCAGGACACCACCTTCAGACGAATAGACTAATAGTGCGGTGCATTGTGCCCCACTATTCGCATATCTTCCGATAATTATTCTTGACGCGGGAGCCAGTGCGCCGCGCTATTAGTCCACCCGCCTCACAGCGGGGTCGCGAGGGAAAGGGAGGTACAGGCGCTGGCCCTTTATCTCTATTCACTGGCGGGTAACTTCTTCGAAGAAGGCATCGAGAAGCTTGTGTTACGATATGAAAAATGTCTTCATCGTTTTTGCGATCATATAGAAAAATAACTAAGACCCAGCTTTACAATTGGTGATTACATTTTTATGGTATGTAATTTCTTTCTTTTTATAGCACATCGGAGGTTGAAAAAAACAGCCCCCATATATATATATAATACCGCACACACTTAGGTATGTCCACAAACATAACTTTGTTGTCACCATGTGGATGTTGAAAACTTTAGCCTTAAATATTTAAACAAAGCCTTATCTTCAAAGTTTACGTTTTCATCGATTACAACGATACACGTGGAGTGCAGGATTTTTTAAAAAAATGCAGGTAGAAAGAAAAAATTACTAGCATAAATAAAAACTCGATTTACTAAATTCCGTAATGTGTTATCCAAATTCGATACATATTATTTACAAAATTGATATACGTTATTTAAATCTCAAATAGCAGGCCCATGATTTAAAAAAAAATGGCTCTCAACCACAGTAAAATACATTATGGACAAATATTGTAGTAAGAACATGTAGGAAAGTCGTTAAAAAGCGGTAGACACGTTATGCAATGCATTATAGCAGCAAGCCGTGATCCTACGGCAATTGAGCATTTGTGATGAGGGTATTTAAGTTATTCAGAATATGCATTTTTCTACAGTTTAGGTTATTTATTATAACTGGAAACAAAACGTGTGAAATGTTTGGTTGCAACAATAAAGGTGTTTCTAACAACTCGAAGTTATTTTTTAAGTTTAAATTCTTAGTTGCGTTGGAGCCAGAATTGTTTGCGTGTGTCGTTGTTTATATATATATATATATATATATATATATATATATATATATGTGTATGTATGTGTTCATTTACATCGGGGAACATATCAAGATTATCAGTGTGCTAAATAAATCATTATGACTGTAAAATTATTTTAGAATAAATTTTATAAACTTAAATAGCCACGAAAAGAAAAACACAATCAAAGCTTTTGATTGGAAATAGGTAAAATGTGTTTAAATATATACATAAATTACCGTTTATGTTTGTTTGTTCAGTTCTAATACAAAATCTACCATTTATTTCGGCGTTTGATGAAATTTTGTACACTTGACCTTTAAAATAAAGGATGAATTATATTCTTGGTGTAATTTGCACAACTGAAGTTTAAAATAAGAAGTATTTTACCGCCAGATTATGTGTCTACAACCTGTTATAGAAACGCAATGAAATGAGATCTCAGAGTATGATTACAGTAAGATCACAAATGTGCAACATTCAATGATTTTAAATGTTTATTATTTTTTTATGTAATACTCTTTTTAAAAAAAAATTCTTAATATTTTGTAGTAATTCTCTAGAGCAGATACTCTTTAAAATAGATTAAAATAAAATGTCACTCTATTTTCTGACTGCTAAACAACATTGCGATTTTTTCTTGTAGTTATCAGTAGATCACTGTTTTGAAAAGTTGTTTAGTTAAGGTTAGCTGTATTAAAAGTGGTTTAATTGTGTTAAATTTGTTGGTTGGATTACGTTAGTGACATTAAAAACACCTTACTGTGCTTTTTGTGTCATTAATACTTAAAAATTCTGTTCTAAAAATTTAATTTTCTTTTTCCAGATTATCACATATTCTAAGGTTTTAACTATTTTGTTATAATTCACGCAATAATTTTCTATATTAACGGTTTACAAAAATTTTAATTATGAGGTTGAGCGTGTTTCATTTTTAACCTATTGTATTTTCTTTGTCTTTTTACTGCCTTATTTGTATTTAACGTTAGGTCATTTATAATGATCAACCGATCTTCATGTCAATACCTTTTTGTGGATTGCTTAAACTTGTTTCAATTATGAATTTACATTGTAAAAGCATAAGGTTTGGAGTGAACATTAATTTCTCAAAAACAAATTTATGAACGACGAGAGAAAATTTGTGTTCTTATCGCCCATTGTAATTCACAGAAATTCTAAATTTGCGGGTGTACTTCAAGTCTATCCGATAAGAACATTGAAATCGGGTGTAGTAAATATTCTCCATACTAAAACGGCTGAGTTTCCTATATTGATCTACCTTAATATTTGTTAAATAAACTTGGTTTTTAATGTAGCAAAACTAAGAAAAGTAAAACATAAAAAAA
This sequence comes from Bacillus rossius redtenbacheri, assembly GCF_032445375.1. NCBI lineage: Eukaryota > Metazoa > Arthropoda > Insecta > Phasmatodea > Bacillidae > Bacillus > Bacillus rossius. The sequence goes on along the minus strand of NC_086333.1, from coordinate 69,259,309 downwards.
TATATATTCCCAAATAGATTTTATTCCATTCTGTGAAAATAATTTAAAGCAAGATAGTAGTTGATTTTAATTATTGTTTGGAGAGGAAAATTTTTATTAATTATTCAAACTGAATCAGTATTAAAAATTATGAATGAATCTCTCATACCCTGGATGACATACACACACGCATACACACACGTAGAAATCCTGCACCAAAATTGCGTTCACTCATAAGTAAGCTCAATATATGCATTTAGGTGTATGTTTTAACGCTCACCACCATTGGGAAACCAAAATGCTCAAATAATGTGAAACCATATTATAAATTATAAAATATTTTACATGTAGGTACAATTTTTAAACCATCTTTACTAACTAAACTGTGATTTATATTTTTTCTGTGTCGATGTTATTTTGACACACTAAGATGGAAACAGGCGACTTTAAACTAAGTTATTGTTTCTTTAAAAAACATTTCTGAGAAGAACGTTCAACGAAAAATAACTATCAAAAAATAATTATAAAATATTTTATGGGATTGCTATTTTTGTAATGCTAAGTTTATAGTATATCTGGCTTTGATTTCATTATAACCGGATGGAATTTTTTTTCCTTAAGTACACGCCTGCGATTTCAATTTAAGGAAAATTATGTTTCCTAGTAAATGTAGTTATAAATGTGTAACTTCAAGGTGATGTTATTCACAACGCGGAAGAATAAAGATATATTATTCCGGAAGATGCAGATCACTCATAGCATTTTTTCCTGTTTCGATTAAGCACGAGATTCCGCGAATTATTTACAAAGGAAAATAACTAGCGTTTTGTATTTGTATCCATGGGCGTAACGAAGTTCCAGGAGCACTGAAAACACATTTATAAATCTATTACAAATTCAAGGTTATGAGAGTCTCTACCTCTGCTTGTTCACAACCTTTAGGGAAGCGGCGTGTGGACAAAAATATTTCATCAAACACGTTTTGGGATCTCGGCCAAGCTTGATAAGTAATTGTGCCGAATTATAAAACGTAAATACAGTGTAACGATAATACCAAAGAAGTTTAGAATACAAAATTCTATAGTACAGTATGTACATAAAAGCATATCACAGTTTTAAATTTTAATAGTGTCAACTGTAAGCGCTGTGGAGTGATGGTGAAGGTCACAATTAAAGAGTAACTCAAACAGTTTTGGATAAGCGCGTGCGCGAGAACTGCTTTATTGTTTCCTCGCTTGCAGCGTCACCTGCGCAAAATGGCAATTCCTGGGAGGTATTTACCCAATTAGTAGAGGGCGAACCTGTAAACTTAATTTGGCAACAGGATAGAGCCCCTCCCCATCGGAATCTCTTTGCACGAGAGTGGTTGAACGTCGAAGACCCTGATCGTTGGATTGGTGGTGATGGTCGAGACAACAGAGCTCTTTTTCGCTGGTCTCTACGTTCACCTGATATAAAGCCAAGGTTTTTTTTTTCCTTTCATGGGTTTATAAAATATCGTGTCTACGTTCCACCACCACCTAATGATCTGCCAGAGTTGGGCCACAAAATTGAAGAGGCGTTGCTTCCGTTACTCCGGACTTGTTAAGCAACGTGCGTGAAGAATTGGACTTTAGGTTGGATGTGTGCCGCATAACTAAAGGTGCACGAATGTTGTTTGTTTGTAAGAAAGTCTATGTTCGTTTATCTTCAATTTAATGTATGATTTGTTGTAAATAGTCCGTATTAAACTGTTATAATATACCATTGAAGCTGGGACATGCTTTTATGGACATCCTGTAATATGAAAGTGAGGGTCTAGATTGCTGCTGGATTGCAGAAAGTACCCATTGGAAGAATGCCGGATTAGTTAGTACCTTGTGAAAACGACTGTTTGGTCGCCACTGAGTGGTGTGCTCAGTAGCTGGCGGCGGTGCTTACAAAGAGTGCATCGAAGTCAAGGTTGTTCGTGGTTTCCTCATCAGAAACCACGGAAAATTATTTTGTTCGCAGAGATTATTCATCACAGAGCGCTTTAAAGTTTAAAGGAAAAAAAATCTGATGTTGGAATAAGTAGTTGCATTTCACATCATTATCCCATTAAAGCTACACGCTTACCTTGGACTACCCACATGAAATTACATCAGTAATAATATTAACATTTTTGTTGAATTTCAAATCAGACTAATCGTTTGATTGCCTTACAATGTGACGTAATAAGATTGAGGTACTTTGGTTTTTTTTCTTCCAATAAGGTAGCGCAAGTGTAACACCCAATTGGTAATGCAATATTTTTTTTCTAAAATTTAAAAATGAATAAATTAAAAAATAATTAAATATATATTTTTATAAATTAGTGATTTATGTTACCATAAAAAATAAACGACCAAATGTGGGCCACACTGTGGTCACAGATGCAAGCCCTTATTTTGAAGAATGAAGATAAAAACTAGTAAAATTTTTATAGTTTCTGAACTTGGAATAAAATACAAATGAAAAGGTGTAAGCACTTGTAAGATTATTGGGAAGAGTGTTTTATTTCGATTCTTTTAGTATTTCTGCAAACAGATTTTTATTAGTTTATATATATATCGATGCGTTTACGCCATTGAAAAACCTATCTCTTTTGTCATTACATTATTTATCGTTTTTCGTGGATAAAATTTGATAAACAATTTACGAAATATCTCTCCAAGTTTGAAGTAAAATAATAGGAGCAAATAAATAAAATTTCATATATGGACAAATAAGTAATGCGTTAAAGGGGGACGAGCAAATTTTGTGTACATTTTTTTTCCTTCTATAATGTTCAATGTTGTAACGAACCACGTTATGTTCTAGCGCGGTTGGATTTTAATTAGCGCGATTTAAACGTGTAATATAATAAACTCACTATTTGCGTGTCCACATGGCTCAAGGTGGCGCGATGATTGGAATCCAGGCACGTTTGGTCCAAAGTCCCCCACACATGATCAGTTCGAAATGTCAATTCAGACTTATCAGTCGGAACTGATGGACTGACAAACTGGTGGCTGCCCATGAATCCAAACCTTGTGCTCGATAACCCTCAGTATGAGCTGCCATGTGTGGCAACAGCGTCTCGCCAGTCCAAACCGTGAGTCCAAAAACACAATTCATCAGTCCATCAGATTAGTTCCGTGGTAGACATATTTATTTATAAGTTTTTTGGTTGCTTTTTTTTAATTTTCCTTTTTCTAACTAAAAGTGCAACGTAACTTGCAACGTCCAAAGTTTCATTCATATTCTACGACGAAACGATACACCGAACAGCAACAGCAACCAGAAGACTGATCGTGTGTGGGGAAATCTTCAGTTCAATCCAGACTGACAGTTCGGACTAAGCATTCCTAACTGGGAGATTGACTGATTGTGTGTGGGGGCCTTAATGTGTAGGAGGCTAACTGATATTAACTAATATGTATGGCTGACTTCCTGTAGGAGGTGGTGAAATAACATTGCGTCAATTACAACCCGAAGCTTTAATTCACAAATGTTTTTGGAACTATTTTTGAGTAAAAATTTTGAGTAGTTAAAATACATTATAAAAATAGAAATTTAAATTACAAAATAAAAATTATCAAAGCCCAAAAATTGACAGACAGCTTGACAGTCTAGTCAATGGGGCACAAAAAAAAAAAAGAAATATCAAATCTTGTAAAAAAAAAATTGGAAAATTCCAAACAAATAGGCTAAAAAAGAAAACAATTCATTGTGTTGTACAAAATTAACCTAAATATAATACTCAGAGGCAGTGGCATTGAAAAAAAAAAATCCCTTTCGGCACAGTCTACAGGCGTAGGTAGTTTTTGAAATGCCTATTTCTTCTGGCAATGTATTGGAAACTTTTATAAATTCCTGGAACATTTAAAAACTTCTTGCATCCTTTATGTTTTCCAATTTTCCAAACTGATACATAGATTAGATATTATCTCATAATCCATGTAGCAAAAATATTTTAAATGATTTTAACTCATTGCATTAAGTACTGGACAGCTTAAAATGAATTTTACATAATGCCTACTGAGTTAGATATATATATATTTTTGAACTCCCAGACAATATTTTTCATCCCTTTCACTTTGCACGGGTTTAATGGTATTCATACTAAGGGTGTTTTGTGTGTGTGTGTATATACATATTATTTTAACTTCTTCATCCACCCGTTGCAGCAATAATTGGTTGTATTATTATAATGTTTTGTACAATAGCTTTAGATATTATTTATAAGGTTTACAAACAATTTGAACGGATTTTATAGTGTGCCTTCAAAGAGAGATATGATTTATTTTAAATTCACCCCTCTTTTTCAACTCTTTTCAGCAATGGTTCGTCTTATCGAAAATTAAATTTAAAAAGTTTTGGATAAAAAATTTAATATTCAATTTTAAGGAATTCGATGGTGTGCCTAAGAAGGGAGTTGTGATTTTTTTGTCCTCCATCCCTTGATTATTCCACCCCTTGCAGTTATGGATGATCGCATAAAAAATATATTTCGACAAGAGTTTTTAGTACTACTCGTACAAGTTTAAAGCATTAAAATGGATTAGATATGCGTCATGTAATAGGACTTGTAGCGATTTTATGTTTTTAAAAAAATCTTCCACATTTCTACCCCTTTGGTTGGATATTTTACATTAACGAAATCGACCGAGATATTCCACTTCTATATTTTATGTATTAGTTGGGAAGTGATGGACCATGAAACGAAAAACTATGTAAAAATTTTCCCGAAGTCGTGCCACGGTAACGGCTACAATAGATAGCATTTCTTTGAAATCTATCTAAAAGAGGAAAGCAGAGGAGACACACCCAGAATAAACAACGAAATAATTCATACTCCATTGATGACTACACCAGACTCATCGACGTATCAAGGAGAAAAATTAATCCTTTCTTTCCTTGGGGAAAGAATAATTGGATGCAGTCACAGCTAAATTAAGGTCTGGCGTGAAAAAAAAATCCCTTTTATTACTGTTGTTGAAAGTCCTGATCTAGGTTCTAAGTGGTTCTCGAGGAGAGAGAGAGAGAGAGAGAGAGAGAGAGAGAAAGCGATTGTGCATATGTCGGCTATATAGCAAGCAGGGAAGTACCGCCCCTGATGCATATCATCGTACCTCGCGGGTACACATGACCTGTTGCATGGAAATTATTTCTCCCCCCCCTTCTTTTAATTCAGAGTAAACGGAAGAAACGTCGAGAAAACTAGTTCCCTTCACGGCCAACTTGAATGCATAGGTACCGGGAATTCCATAACCTACATTATCTCCGCTTCAGTAACACAAGTTGATTCAAAATCTGCGGCACATAACGTACGTTAGTACGCAAATATACTGTCACGGGGGTCCGCCTTGTAAGGGGTGTGTTTACGTTGGTGAGGCGGGACGACAGCAGGTGCTTCTATCGCCGCATCGCTTCCAAGAGCAAGTCTCTCGTCGTGTATAACGGCAAACATGAGATTCGAGCCTCAACCATAACATTTCATGGCAGAAAAATAAAGTTGGAGGTGTGATGCAATTCCTTAGAGTGTTCTAAAAAAAAAAAAACTCTACCAGGAATTTCATGACCAAACAATTATCTGTAAACACGCGCTTTTAGTCTGAAAATAGAGCTTAACTACATCCGGTGTCAGAACGACTCATCCAACCTTACGTATTCTTAAGTTCGTTTCGTAAACAGACACCACTAGGGATATCTTAAGCTGTTTTAGAATCGCGAGTATTCTTCTGAAGCCTTGTGCGCCGTATATGTGCCTAGGTAAGTAGGGCCCATAACATTTGTCAACCTAAATTCACGAACAATGTTTAAAACTGATCCGTTCACATTCGTAAATTTTCTGTTTGATAATGACGTGAAGTTTAAGAGAAACTACATATTACATGTTTATACAACCGTAAGTTACGTTATTTACAATGGAACGAAAAACTCTGAAGTCCCAGCTCTTTGTATCTTCAGAGGATCTCTTCATTTGGAAGCCCGTTGTTTCACAGTTCAGTTTTTTTTTTATATAGAGTGTGGACAAGCATTATTTAACGTAACACAAGTTGAAGTTCCGGATGCTGGTACAAGGGGCGTTAATAAAATGATGAGGAACAAGGCAGAAAGAGGAAATAAAACCAAAGAAAAAAAATTTTCATTCAAAAACTTAAGATCACACAAATATCGCCTAGCAACAAATGGCAGTGGGCTGGATACTAACATTCGCGGAGACTTGCGGTGATCTCGACGTACTATTACGACACGTACCTACTGCAGTCCGTGACTACCAACCACCACGAGGTGTGTGCTTCCTCGTGATCCGCGACACTTGTGAGCCACGGCGTGAATCACTGACGTCAAAGGATCAGCAACCACTGGATAGTTAACATGTGATTAAATAAAATAATGTGTCAGTGAAATATATAAAAAAATTGTCTCACCAAATAATTAAACATTTTATTTTTATTTCGGGCTGTTAATCTAACGGTAAATGGTTCGATGCTTAAATAATTTAAAAATTGATCAAAATGAATTTCTGTCGACAATGCTGCAATACCTATTTATAGTCATAGCAAACACAAAACTATGGATAAACTACCATCATAACAGTTCATAATCAGAAATATTTTTCACGTCGAACTTCGTTGTTAATAGGTTCGTCTCCTCAAGAGTCTTAGCTACGATGAATAAGAAAATCGTTAAAATTTATCGCTCACGCCTTTGCTGGTCTCACACCATCAACTTATACCCACGGGGTTAAAACGTAGCACCGGTGCGATAAATACCGTCCGAAATGTGTGTTCAAGCTCAAAGGGTTACGGTACGTACCGTCGGAAAGTCTCTTAGTGATTTGGAGTTCAACGAAATAAAAAAAAAAAACTGGTCGTGTTCGTGATGACGCAGCTTATTCCTTCTGTGATCTCCCAGACATGTGAAGTTTTCCGTGTCTTGTGCCGCAGGATGCGTGATCGCAATCGACCCGATGTCGCAGGTGTTGTAGCGACCGCCGTAGCTCGGCAAAGCCACTGGGAAAAGTTCCGCGAGGTGCCAGCAGTGACGGAACTTGATGTAAGCTTTTGGACATACGCCATTGCTAAAGCACAAAAGACAAAAACACAAATGAAGCAAAAAATTGCTGTTGACAACAGATAGATAACTACAATACCACTCCACAAGCAATCAAGTGCGACATCTGCGATGTGAGCGGACGCTACACACTTTCCTAATAATTTTTGCCCCTTTTAATTCCATTGTGTCGTAGGCGCGGTATTACTTACTGACCTGAGAGCGATCATTTGGTTATAAAATTTTATCTAAACTGGTTCATTGTTTATAAAATTATTTTTCGTTTTCGTTAAGGTGTTGTTTGTTTACTTAACGTGTTTGGGAAACCTAGCTTCATTTGTGTTTTTGTCTTTTGTGTTTTTTTGTAGTTTTCTTCCACAGACATACGTGTGCTCTAGCAATGGCGCATGTCCAAAAGCTTACGTCAAGTCGTGCACTCCCATTGCACTAACCCTTCAAAGATAGCAGTGACGGAAAACCGGAGCATCGAGGTGTTAGTCTGCATCGGACAAGACATCCTCCGACAGCACGCGCGACGACCCTTGCTGCGAGCAGCGTCCAACCAGCGCTCTGCCGGTCGAGTTACAGACATACTTTACTTTGGTGACGTGTGGTTCTGTGCGGTGGATCTCAACCTTGGATTGCAGGGTGCGTTCCAATGGGCATTCGCCCTCTCTGTCCGACGCAAGATTCATTAGGTTTAATTAATAATGAAAATCGATAAATATTCTGAATAGATAGGAATCATGGTAATTTATTATTTTAATTATTTTTTGAAATAATAATAATGTACAAATTTATGAAGCAAATAAATTATAAATACTGGAAAATAAACTCGCATGTGAACACACTTGTAAAAGTATATAAACATTGTTTATATCAATAAAATTCACAAAATATATGTTTTTTTTTATTTTATGGATTAGTGTTCAATATCGATCACTAAAGTGTGTGGTTTTAAAGCCCACATATCAATTTTTATTTATATTAAGCATCTTTAAACATGTCAATTTTTGTTTTCATGTTGATCGTAAAAATGAACTCTCGGCCCCCCTTTTTTTTTCTTTCATAAGGCGCCAAAAAAAAGTATAACTTAAAAAAAAAGAAGCCTTAGTGTCTCACAAGTTGTGAAACAGGCGGTGCGGGAGGCTCAAGTCCCGAGGCAGCCACGGAACCTGCCTGCCTCCCTTCGCCGCGAAGCAACAATCCAGCCACCTCCGCCGGTCCAACCCACTTGCCTTCCACAATCCTCGTCAGTCCAGTCCGGACGAGATCAGGAGTCAAGGTGAACCTGCGGAGCCGCGGCCAGCCGCATTCGCGTCGCGGCTCCCACCGGAGAACATCCCTCTGTTGCTAGCACACCGTGTCTGGGCCTGGCACACCGTGTCTGGGCCTGGCACACCGTGTCTGGGCCTGGCACACCGTGTCCGGGCCATGCTGCTCAAATTTCTGGCAGCAACATGTTTACTGTTTCGTCGGAAACTTCTTTGGGCGCGATGAGTAATTTTTTTTTCACGTGAAAACGTCTAATAAATCGATGAACGCCGGCTGCACGCACGAAAAAGGATGACTCATTGTCCCGTTACGCACATGGTCCCGTTACACTCACTGTACGCTTGCGCCACATCTATCTCTCTTCCACTCGATTGGAACAACCATCGATTTGACTTTTTCCAGGCACATTAAACTTGAAACACTCCCATTCGTTTCCTACTTTTCCTATCATCGTCCTATCCTCAACAGAATAACACAGATTGGAAGAAGTTAAATAGCAAACATGTATAAAAGTTATATTTAAAATAATCCCTTCGTTAAAGTAATAAACATATTTGAATTAATGAGTGCAAATTAAATTAAATTTTACAATTAAATTGTAGATTTCGTTTCACTCCTTCTTTGTATCCATACAAAATAGTGAATATTCAAAAAAAATGATTCAATTTTATTCATAAAAGTATGCAATCATTTCATCAATGTTTTGTTATGACGTTTTCACGTTAAACTATCGTCTGTAAACCGACTTTACAGACAAACAATTTTTTCTTCGTGAAACATCGCCCGTGAAACGTTTCCGACGCGAAACGGTCAGATTATAGGTACTTGAGATGTAAAGAGAGCACTACGCTATGTACGTTGCTGGGCTCGTTTTCGTTCTCCTCTTTGTGCGATGATTCATCCCCCGCCCAAAAATAAACAGAACCTGGAGAGATAGTTTTAACGGAAAAAAATAATAATACAGAGAGTTTGCACATGCGCGTAGGTATTAAAAACAATCAGAAGTGAGTTCCTTGAATTTTATATTTGAAACCAGCACGATCGGGTTCCTCCTTGTTCGACCAGCAGCGCAGAGCGTGCTGTTAAGATAGTCCCTGCATTTTCCCGCGTAGATAGCGCTACCTGTTATGAATTTAATATTTCGTTCAGAGATTTGGCATGTTCCAAATACCAGAATTGTTTAAAGAAACTGTATCACGCACAGTTTATTTTTATGGCGTGAGTATATAAACAGTGAGCAATATTTGTTTTAAATTATTCATTATTGATTAATGAGAGTTATTGATATCCTGAGCTGTTACTTTGAAGTGAGTTATTATTTTGTTAATTTATGTTTATTTTAAAATATTGTCTTCCTCCTCTCTCTTAATCTCTCTCTCTCTGCAATTTTCCCCCTTACGATATACTTACGAGTCGAGGTTTGAATTGCCAAAGAAGTGTACTTTGTAACACGCACTCTTTTTGGAGTGAAACTTCTTTGGGTGCGATGGGAGTACAATTTCAAAGCCGAATTTCAATGCATCGATTTCGTCAAACCTTGTTGTGAATCGATTTCTGACGCTAAAATGTGGCGGACGGTGCAGACCACTTGTCGGGCCTCAATGCCTTGAGCGGACTCCACGTGGTGGCGTGCGGCGAAGGTTGAACCCCGCCATGCTGCAGGGATAGGCGGGTCGCGATGGTAGGGACCCGCCTGCGCCTGACGCCACCCGACTTGCTGGCATCTAGTAACGGAGTATTTTGACAGGGGGCAACACAGCTGTTTTCTTTTATTATTGTGGACTTCGCCAAGGGCACAATGATATTGGTATTATGGCTCACCAACAATCAATAAATTTATTTTTGTGATTTTAATTATTAAATATATTATTATCAATTAATATTATTAAGATTCATTAACCACAGGATTATAAATATGTATGTCAAAATTTTTGTTAATGTGATTTTTGTACACTAATTTCAATTCTTTATCACACTGTGCAAAACCTTATCAGCTCTTGTGAAGTCATTTCACATAACACAGGGCAATATTTCCCCTTTTCAAAGTTTTCCGATGAAATATTTTTCTTGAAAATGTTACTTTCTTTATAAACTTCAAACGTTCAAAAAATTGAAATATCTTATTCAGCATATAATTTATTTAAGCAACATAACGGTTTGACGCGTGTTTATCATATGATATTATAAAACTTTACGCTCCAAATTAAGAATTTAAGAATATATGTCTTTTTTTCTATAACTAACACATATTGTCGATGCTAGGATACAGTTCATCGTCGTTGATGCAAAGTAGTAGCTACTAGGTGGACTTATTTTTTATACCATTGTGGAAAGTGTGTACCGTGAATAATGTACGTGAAACTTTCCATTTTACATTCCAGAGAACACTTGTGTAGAAAACAATTGTTACTTCCAATATTGTTTCACAGGTTGCTATTGTTTCTTTAACATAACTGTTAACATTTAACAGGTTGCTATTGTTTCTTTAACTTAACTGTCAACATTTAACATGTTATTGTTACTTGAACTAAACTGTTAACATTTAACAGGTTGCTATTTAAGGGCCCACCTCTACAACACAACCGCCAAGTTAACCTCGGCAACCACTTAAGTTTAGCGTCTAAACCACTTTTAATTGAAAATTAATGACGAAAAACTGTAGTTAATTTTGACACCTCACGTCTATTCTAAAAGAAAAGAAATACTTACATAATTTCTAACTAACGCTAGAACAAATTGATTAGATGTAGGCACCCGAAAAAATAATACAAAGAGTTTCTATACGCCATGAAAATCTTTCATTCGAAGATTTAAAAAAATATATATTTAAAGAAATAACAAAAATAATTATATTTATTTCTCAAAAACACTGCAAGATTGTGTATTTTTTAATGGCTCATTTTTTGGTCAGATATTTTTTTTTAGAAAGAGTTATTTTTTTTTACAGAGCTGTCATATTTCTAAGAAATATTGCGAATTGTGAATGGTAAGTTTCACTAAATGTTATGAAAATAAATTCAAACCATATATTTAAGCAGCCAGTTACAGTGCTGTTATATATATTTTTTATTTAATACAATTTTTTGGTGATACACTATAACAGTTTTTCCCGGTTTTTCATAGCAAAATAAAATTAAAAACGAAAGCATAAACTCAGAGAAAAAGTCTAAATCAGCCGATGAAAATCTTCTAATGCCAGGCAGCACGAGATATTTCGTCGAAATAATTAGTCATGAATAACTAACGGCACAAACTAACACTGTGGGCTGACATTGACAAAAAACATTTCAACAAAAACAGTAAATACAGAGAGATAACAACCATTGACAACACAGGTAACATATGAACACAACAATGAAACTAAGCAGGTAATTATGGACAACACAACGACGACGGCACAGGCGAACGCAGCAGGCTCCAGGAACTGGCATCTATCTACTCCCTTCATCAGGCACAAATTATTTTTTTCCCCCTGTTTGTACGCATCTAACACGCTGGGAATGTAATTATGGCAGATTACTCAAGGAGTCTACCAATTAAAAGGGGTTTTCCTAATAGGCTCATTCATCACTGACTCACGGATTGGATCTGTAATGCTGTATGAATTCTGTTTTCATCCGCTTACAGTGTAACATTTCATCGCACGTTGCTAGCCTGTTCCTCCTAGCATTGCTGCCGAGTCCTTGGCGCAATGATAACATGCACGGGGGACATAGAGTCACATTTTGACGAGGCTGATAGTTTCAGCATTTTTCAGTGATAAAGTAGCGTGCCGTGGCTTAGTTAGCCACGTTTTAGCCGCGTATATGTCTTTAACTAGCTGCAATACCCGGCGTTGCCGGGGCTAAAAACAGGGTGAAGGGGACCTTTTTCGAAACTAGATGTAGTTAGTAATTGTATTCTTAATTTGAATGTCAAGTGTGTAAAATAATTTATATCATTTCAGATCCCGACAGACGTTGTTCTGCCAGTGTATAGTTATTTACCTGTATATATCGAAAAATCGATGGTCTGTATGTAATCTAGACTTTATAAAGCACTATAGAAAAAAGCTGAAAAATAAGAGAATACTAATATTGAAATGATTCCATTATCTAGCTAATGCTCAGCATGCATTGCAATGCCTCATTCAGTTTTGTTTTGCAATATGTTTAAAGTAGTTACACATATACAAATCATCCATCCATATCTCTAAATATATATTTATCTATACTTACATCTATATATAAATGTATCTCTCTATATCTCTTTATCTCTTTATATCTACATATCTACTTCCCACTATCTCTATATCTTCTATATATATAAGTCTCTATATAGCTCTATACATCTATATATATATCTTTATCTAACCAATTTCATTCTCTATACCTCGCTCTATCTCATCTATATGTCTCTCTCTATCTCACACTATATATATCTATATATATCACTCTATCTCTGTATGTCATTTATATTTAAATAAATTGTCTCATGCGTGCGCACTTTGACAACAAAAACAGACGAAGTGCTGCTATATAATATGAAATAAACACATTTTTTTGAAACGATTCGTGCTCCAACTATTAAAAAATAGTTATACCATCCCAGAAACCTTCACGGGCATCCGCATAACAACTCACCAAAATTTAATCGCAATCGGATAAATGGTATAGGAACGCATACGGCACAAACAAACGAAAATTAAAGACATGACAAACGCATCGAACGAAGGTGCGTTTAAAATTCAAGGCAACTCTATCTATTGATGAAGTTAAGAACCAAACTGTTATTAGCACCTTTATTTTTCTAGCCGCTGCGAGCTCCACTAAGCGGGCTGGTCTCACCAAGGAGAAAAATATGAATTTGCAAGACCTTACTATGTGTATAATCGTGTGGCAGACATAGAGAAATGACACTCGCTCACTATTTGTATGTCTATGACCTATAATTTTTTCTGTTATAAAATGAAATTTTCACTTTTTCACTCCCTTAAGGATGGAATTTCATATTAATATGTAGCCTATGTGTTATTCTGATGTAAAAGCTATATTATTGTAAAGATTCATTAAAATCAATTCAGTAGTTTTTACGTGAAAGAGTAACAAACATCCATACTTACAAACTTTCGCGTTTATAATATTAGTAGGATATAATACAAGTTGTTGGCTTCACTTGTAAAAATGAATCTACCAACCACTGTTGTGTAAATTTTCCAGGGCTAGTGATAAGATTAAATTAATCGCGAATATTTTTTAAGGTGCAATTGAATTATTGTAGCATGATAATTTTTTTTAACTATATTCAATTGAGCACCTTCATACGAATCGCTTTGCCAATGTGGTTTTCAACCTGGTTTATCTTGAATCGAATTCACATCAAGGAAGATTGGTGAATGACCAGAGATGATTAAAACACAATGAAGCTTTTAAGAGGTTCCTCATTAAAAACAACTCTTTCTTAAATGTTTTTTCTTTCTATCTTTTCATATGTATGTATCAGAAATTATTTTCATTTGCACAATTTTAAAAAGAATCTTATTTTTTAAAATAAATATTTCGTGAGTATTGAATTAAAGTGTTTACTATATTCATCGTTTTTCCACGGGCGGGCGCCTTAGGCGATATATACTTCAAACTTGTGTGTTAATGTGCAATATGCTGAACGGCAGATTTCCAGCGTTTTCATTTTCTCTCTCCAGTTCAAGCAACTCAGGGCCGCATGAGATAAAGCGACTGGAAATGAACCAAACAGCCTGTTTTCATTCTCTGCGACAAGGTTGCGGTCTGGCGGGGAGAAAGTTGCTGAAGACGAGAAAATTCCCGATTGCCCGCGGGGGGGTGGTGGGGGGAGGGGAGCGAGTTCTTTTAGAGGCAGTTTGGGGCTAACACGGTAACCGATGACCCTGACAATGACAATGACTTCATCGAGTGCCGCATTCTCCTGACCTCGGATCCACTCCGTTGATTCGGGTGATGCAGATACACACATAATGTGTTTTTTTTTTTGTGAGAACACAAATAATTTTCGAATGTAATCTTCTCTGCATCCTTAGTCGCTCTCAAGGGATACGGAAAGTTAACGGCTGTGAGGTATAGTGGCGAGAGGATCGTTTAATTTGAATACTAATAGGCATTTCACGTTAGAAATTTGTATATTCGTTGGTGTTTGTACTGAAATATCGCTATTTTTATTTAGCTATTTATGTTAAACAATATTATCAATTTCAACAATGAAATTTTTTTTCAATTTTTATTTAATTATTTTTGCAGGCAAATAAAAGTATATATATGTACGTGTGAAACAAAAATTAAAAAAAAAAAAAAACAAGATAATATATATGGCAGTTCACAATTACAGCACTTTTTATTATTTGGTTGTTTAGTATTTAGTGAAATCAATAAAATTACCCCTGCTTTTAATTTTCATCAGCTGACTTTCATACTAAATAGTTTTCATATTCAAACACAAGGGTTTAGACGTAATACGTGAAGCTTATTCTTTTATATTCTTTGGAAAGATTTCTGAAATTTTTTTTGGTTGACGTAAATATATTTAGCTAAAGCATAACTCATTTGTTACACATTTGTGTTAAAAAAATTTTAAGAAATAGAATTCAAGCCTGGACATTTTTACTATAGCAGACCAGAATAATAATATAATTAATATAAACAAGACATGGGAAATAAAATAAAATTTTTACCACTTTGTTCCATAAAACTAATTAATTCATTATTAAATGTGAAATTAGAAAGTATGATTGATTCATACATAATCGTCAAGAATATTTTGATAGATAGGATAACATTGCATAGTGACGGAAATAAGAAGCAAAATGAGTAAAGGATTTTTGTGTGCACACTTAACCAAATAATTTTCTATATATGAATATAATTTAGCAAACAATAAATTTCGCCAATATTTACTAAATAATTGTATCACTACGTATTTAGTTCATATATAAAAATCCATTAGTAGTTTACCCTAATCATAAACTAAATTGAGTCTTTTAGCAAAAAATTGTGTAAGGCAAGTATAAAATCTTTAGAGCAATAAGACAATCGTAAATCGTGTAGACTCACCAAATATTATCAAAATATTCTGTAAAGTATCTCATTGAATAAAACTGCAAGATTTGTAAAAATTAAATCAAATTTAAATGACGTTCATGCTCAATAATATACTTAACCCTGCAATATTTTAGATGATTTTTATTTTTCCTTACAGAATCACAACTCTCATACTTTAACATTATAAGTAGAGTTTGCGAAAATTATAAAAAGGATTAGAAGTTTTTGTATCTTTGTATATAATTTATTTATCACATAACTGATCAACTTTGGAGAGATAGCATTTTTAAAAATATTTTTATTTTTTTCCATTCCTATAGTAGTATAATTAAGGAAAATGATAAGATTATGTTGTTATTTATTAAAAACTTATCATTTCTTCCCAATATCTTACCTCTCGTTATACTTAATTCGGTGAAAATATATATTATTTTAAAATATATCTTATCTCTATTCACCAATCAAAAAAGGTCTTATGTTTGAGTTTAATTAATTTTTAAGTCTTATTTAAACGCAAAACTTTTCTATTTTAACAAATTGAGAAGAAGAATTTGTGAAAATATTACAGGATTGCTTGTTTTTGTATTCTTAGCATTCACATCTACAGGTCTGTAGTATCGTATCACATAATCAATTAGCCTCGGATGAATTAAATTATAGTTTAAATAATTTTAAATTTCTTTTTATTCCTTTGGTGAGGTGTTACATATTAATTTTTGAATTTATTAAAAGCTTATTAGTTTTACCCAATATATTACTTCCAGCTCCATTAAATTGGGAGTAAATATATATTACTTTAAAATCTAAATTTTCTCTTTTCACCCTCTTATATTTTTTCCGCTAATGAAATGGTGGTAGTTTGAGGTTAACTTAATTAAAAAATTTATCTTATATTTCATTTTAGGGATTTTTATTTTTGATTATATCTAAATCCCCTGGAGAGCTTTGCGTAGTGATTTAACAAATTAACGGACAGACAAAATAATTAAAAAACTTAATATGTCTATCATTTTAAATCACACAGGACGCTATGCTGGCTATGTTCGCTACACGTGTCAAATATAGTCAGCTGCATCTCAGGTGTCACTGGCCACACTAAGCTGTGCTCGCTTTGTTCGCTATGTTGGCGACGTTGCCAGGTGTTTGGTTCTCGGCTATATATTTTTTAAAAAAACGTACCTGACTTCGCGCATGGTAAGATAAGCAAAAACATATATTTTCACGCGGAATTGTGTTGTACTTCTGTGTTTGCTTTGAATTAGTATCATGTTGACGGAAAATTTTAATTGAAGTTCGAAAATACTTTTATTTATAAAATAAATTATGGAAGAATATAAAAGGCAGCATATGCAGGACAATGTCTGGGATTTGATTTCAAGGGGAATGCTATCAAACTTGAGTTTTATTTATCCTGAAATAATCCATAAATTTGGCTTCGTCCTTACGCAACTGCTTCATCAAATAATATTTTTTTTTGTATTAACTTCATGAACACGTTTTATTTTTAACGTTTATACGTACTGTGAGAACCAGCAGTCTGGAATCACCACTCGAATCCCACGGCATGCGTCTCTCCCGACATTGCGAACAAGACTGACCACCTGGAGCAGCGAGCACAGCGAACGTCGCGAACATTGCGAACATCGCGAACATCGCGAACCCCGCGAACATCGAGAACATCGCGAACATAGCGAACATAGCGAACCCTGAGAACATCGAGAACATCGCGAACATCGCGAACATAGCGAACTGAGCGGACATCGCGAACATCGCGAAAGTCGCGAACGTAGCGAACATAGCGAACATCGCGAAAATTTTGAACATTCGCTTTTTTGTGTGGCCTCGGACCTCCTTGTTCCGTGGTACAACCGAGGCCGGCCTCATGTGCGCTCGTGCCCTTCGTTAGATTGTCTTGTTGGAAGAGGGGAGGAGGATATGACGTGATGGGAAATCAGCGCTTAGATGGGAGCGTGCAGTGCCTCAGGCTTGCTTCCTGGGCGAGTAAAACGCGGAGGTGGGTTAATTAATTATTCCGGTGCACAACGTACCCTCGAGACGTACGAGGCCAGTAGCTTCAAGGCTGGCGCATCCTTGCTTGAGAACAATGGTAGAGTACATGGTGTGCCTCACAAGTGTGTCTCGCACTTAGACTGCAGTACAGGGTAAATGTTCGCCCAACTGTTTCCAGATTGATAAAACTCAGCTTGTTAATACTATTAATCTAATATTTTATACCATCTTTAATTATATTAAGTTAATTTATTTTTGAAATATTTCTGTTGGGTAGTTTTTTCTGACTGTTAAATAGTGTCCTGGGACGTTATTATTGCAAGTGTAGTCTTTCTGAAAAGAAAAAAAAAATCATTGTTAAACACCAATTAATATTTCATACAATAAACCATATTATGTATCTGTGTAAGTACCTACCTATTACACGTATATTTTTAAGTGTATTTATAGAAGTAAGGTTAGGTTCCCTTCTGTATATTTTTTCCATTTTAAGATATTAATCAAAACATTATTATTTAATAAATTAGAATAATAACTAACCATATTTATTTTCATTATCAATAATATTTTATCTAGATTTTTTACTAAATTAAATAATTTATTATAGACATTATTTTATTAATATTGAATACTGAGTATTTTTTTATAAAAAATAATTTGTTTTATAATATTGTTTCCCGACTGTTTTTATAATATCACTCCAGTAAATTTAATAGTTTTTTTTTTTTTTTCGTTTACACAAGCAATTACGCTGTGAAAACCTTTATTTGTTATTTATTCACAGTACTAACATATTTTTTTTCTCATAAGACATGAACACTTAAATTCAATAGTTTGAAATTTATATTATTTATTAAATTTTAAATGTGGTTTTAGGCATTAAAATATTTGTTTGCAATTGTTATACACATAATTATTTTTAAGTGGGCAATTGTGTGTGATATTTTCTAGTTTTTATACAAAGCTTCAAATGAATGTATAAACAAATTTAGTGTATGAAATATTATATATAATTCTAATTACATCTTATATTGTACTGTATCTAACATAAATACATTAAAAGCGACATGAAAAAATTAAATAAAGTAAGTTAGTGTTATTTATGCACTTATAAAGAGCCGGCCAACAGACGTAGTCCAAAATAGGCTGGTGCTATACAAATATAATACAAATACAAAAACATTAATATGGAAAAGAGGATAAAAAAAAGGGGGGGGGGAATGTGTGAAGTGCGGACGCAGATTTCCAAGCAATATTACACAACAGTTTGAAAAAATTACTACATATACTAAAAATAAATTAACACAAAGGAATTCAGTATTGAATACACATTTAAGATAAATGTACTCATAAAATACTATCTATGGACATTAATAATTATTATTACTACAAGTAAATAATAATATTTTTTATGCTACTATATTATTAGTCATTAATACTAAATTTATGAGGATTCATTAAAGAATCAAACGAAGTATTACAATTATTAGTACTAATTATTGCAGCGCATAAGCAATACATATGACCGTTTATTGCTTATGTTACTGTAACCTGGAACATTCAGGGACGTATGCTCTTTTACCTCTTTACAGTCATATATTGAACATAAAAACTCTTTATGATAAAGTGTGCATCAAGGACAGAACATCTAGCTTTAAGAGATTAAGTATTATATTTTTGTAACATTTCATGATAATTAAATGGTGAATCTTTTGAATGAAATCTTTCCATGATAATTTTAAAAACTTTAAGTTGAATAATGTCTGTTTCCGTGATAGAGTTCTAAACTACAAAACCATATTTAACATAATTTTTGTTTTTAAATTAAATGGATCTCGAAATTTTTTACCAGTAAAACTAAAATATTTAAATTACAGCTTTACGTAGTAGCAATGAACTGAAGTGAATGTGTTTGGTTTTTTATTGCATGTAAATATCTTAATAGAGGTAGTTCTTGCCAGTTCGTCCAACGATGCGATTCTTTACGTTGTGTGTTTCACTGTAGCCAGTGCATGATGGAAAAGAACTGACCTTGACTTACGCACATGCTATCTGATCCTTTTTTCATCCATGAATAAAATAAAACTAGCCTTCGCAACTACTGGTCAGGCGGGAAAATAAATGTTGATAGATTTTGTTAGACATATAGTGACGCTTGACATCTTGAAGGAAAACAGCTTTCATACTACGGGAAGATTGACTTTCGATCGAGATACTACCTCAAATAATTATCATTTATCAGTTGATCATAAAGTTCCAAGAATCTACACAAAGAATATTTTTTTTCCCAATTGAATTAATTAAATTTCTGCAAATTTATTTGGATATCTATGCAATATCACAACTTAATAAAACTCTTACACTGTATCGTTGTTGTTTAAAGATGATTAGATTCTCTTTTCATAATAAAAATGCTTAATGCTACCGATGTGTTTTGAAGTTTCATTTTTTTATCTCGTCAATTATTGAGGAAATACTAAAAAATTGACCCTTTTTAGCAGCTTTTTCAAGATGGCGAAAAACGAAATAGAGGGGGTGGGGGGATGTCAAAAACTTGGGTCTCTTGAGAAGGGGTTTATCATACAACATAACAAAATATTAAATTTACTCCAGCTTTTCCAATCCAAAATGATATTCACTGTATTTTACAGCTGCAGGGTATTCTATCAAATTTAAGTAGGAACAGCGTGATTCATCTGAACGACAGGATTGCTTGCTGTAATATTCGAGTAGCGATTATTTATAACTTTTCCGCTTTCCACTCGTCGAAACACACGAATATCCATCAGCACATCCAATCATATCCCATTTAAACACATCCTGCCAAGTTATACTAACCACTTTCTACGTCCAACCACACAATTATCTCATGTTTCGTCATTTGCTGTGAACAGTAGACATAACTGAAAATAAAGCATAGCAAATAAATAAAAATTATTTAGAAAATCATATACGACGAAGTCACGTAATCCATTAGTTTATTTACAAGAAACATTTTTATGGACTTTAATGAAATAAATAATGTTGCACAAAAAAGAAACGACAGGAAAGCTAAAATAAAAAAAAATTACAAAACTAAATACCACAGATGGAGGACACAACAAAGGTGTATGCATGGTGTAATCGTTAGGTATGAACAGTAAACGACGAAGTCGAGTTCTAAAACTTTAATTAGCAATCGCCCAAAATAAAAAAAAAAATAAAAAAACAAAGTAACAGTTTGTAAAGCTATTACTCTAATAGAAATAGTTAAATAATTTGAAACTAATGAAATTTACAATGAAGTATGTTGATCAAATAAACAAAGGTTTTTTTCGTAGCTCCGGTCTATTGGATCTTCGTAGAAACAGTGCCAGATATCGACATTAGTAGCATTAGTTCAAGTTCAAACTAAGTTAACTTTAGTGCCATAAAATTCACGAAGTTATCAGCATATCTAAGAAGTTTTCGGTGATAATTTATAATAATAATTTCTTAGAATTTAAAATAAAAATTTTTATGATTTGAAAGCACAATAGAATCATTGGTTTTATCATCTGTCGTTTAGCTGTCTTAGTTTCATTCTTTGTACTATCTTAGCACCTAAATTAGCGTTCTGACGGTACACAGAAAACAATTTCTGTACTTTATCAGAAGATTCCTTTGGAAACCAGTTTCCAAGAAATAGTTTGTAAAACTGCAAGCAAATATATTGTAAGTTTTTACAATACATGGCTATTTTTGTTTCATATATCAAATAATTTTTTAGGTAATACTGAGAATTTCCAACGAAAATTAACGCATACATTTATATTTAAATAGAATTTTTATTCATGGTATGCTTTTTTTTAAATACATGGTATGGAAAAGCGAATAATCAATAATTTGAGTTTATTTTGTTTTACTATGCGTAGTTAATACTGGAAAGATACTCAGCGAACGGTTTACAAATAACTTTAAATATTGGAGGTACTGGGCAACACAAAGCATAAATGCCCAGGTAAGAATCCAAACCCAGTATTATTGCAAACACTATTTTGCAGTGATACAATAGTTTTCATGTAAATATCGCACTTTACATATATCTGTAATTTCACATAAATATTTCAATGCAATTTACAAAAAATGTATCACATTGTATATAAACGAGCTTTTGTAATGTTAGAAATGACAGCAAATTCTTAGATGTCGATGTTAACTCACTTCCACCGTCAGGGTAATTTTCTCAAGGATAAAGTTCTACAAGCTAGACAAATACCTACTTCCATATTATACTCACGCAAACTATGACACGTTAACAGCGCGTGCTTTGAAATAGAAAACACACGTTCGACCGTTTATATCACACCGGCTTAAACCATCGGTGTAAACGTGCTAACCTCTTGATTGGTGACTTAAAAATATTAAACTAAGCCATAACGTTTCACTGATAATCACAAATGGCTAATTGTAATATAATTTTTTTTCTGGAGCTATGTTTTAACAATTGTATAGCCCTTAAAACTTCAGGTGTATAATTTTAAGTTTAAGTTATAATTTGTGTTTTGTTTTTTTGCTTGTTACTGGTATTATGTTCTTAATTTCATTTTTCTGTAATCACAGTATGAACATTAAGGGATTTATCATCAATGATTTATGTATAACATTAATTTTCATGTTTATTTTTCACCTGCAACGAATGTAAAAAAAAAATTATAACGTTTTGTTTTGCACATCGTGAAAGGACACACACTATTCCAGTTCTTTGTGTTTACTGCGTGCACAACCTTGGGATTTGTGTCCTATGATTTACAAAAAAACTGCTCTAAAAATAAATTATTGCATCCTTGAAGCATACTAGGAATTGCATACCGAGTGGTTAATAGCTATTCATATAAGAATTTTTTAAGAGCAAACAAGACAGTAAAACACATGTTTGACATTTATTTTTATTGGCTACCAAGCATTTTATCGCTGGTTAGAAACATAAAAATTAAAACTGGAAACTTCAGCAGGATGTGTAGTGACATTAAAAAAAATAAACATTGTGTGTATTAATAATACATGCGGTAGATCCATTATCCATTCATATCCTTTATGAACTTGGCGGAAATTAAAGTTAAACTAACTGTGATTAGCAGAAGACTTTTTTGATTACACACTGGCACTCAAACAATAATAAGCAGTATGTAGTCTTCAAGAAATGTTAAGTACTGCTACAAACTACTGCTGCACATATACTGTTGTAAGGCAAATTATATTATTATTATGTCAGTTATATGTGTGCTGAAAACAATAATTTAAATTCGCTAAGAAAATCACCTTGAGTTGAATTATCACTCTTCCTTGCAAAAGTAGTGTGATGAGAGAAATATATGTCAATACAAACAAGAAACATGCAGGGTAAGACCAATTACCAATAACAGACACCAAATAAAATATACGTACCTGTAAAAAAAGGGATTTGAACTGATTTTTATGTACAAATTAAGTTTAAAAAACCAAATACAGTAATATGATTCGTATCTACTGCAAAATACATACATATCATTAACACTTAGTATTTATAAGTTTTTAATATAAAAAAAGGAACGAGCTCAATTAATAAAATAATCTTTATTAAACTACATTAACAACGGACTGTATTTAATAAAACCTCTAATTATTATGTGTCACCTCTAGCTTGTTAATAATCTGGAAGTTAGAGTGGCCACCTCTTAACACAAATGTCTCTGTTGTAATTGAATACTTAAGAAAATAACGTTATATTTCACAACATTATAAGTTCGTAGATACTGTTAATAGTTAGGCTGACTATCAAGTTCAGTGTTGAATACGGAAACGTCTAACCAGAACCACTGAGATTATGAATGACAATATTAACTTTAAATCCTTGTGGGAAATGGTTTCTTGTTTCAATTATATAACGTTTCAGTCACACAGATTTTTTAAATATAGGTTTGGCGTCTTATCATTGTCACAATAATGGAGGCCAATGGTACAGTCAGGGGTTTAAGTGCTTACGTATTTTATATATCACACCTAAGCACAATAATTTCTAGAATTGTTCTTATTATCTGAATATCTGACACATTTGCAGAACACCCTTAGAATGATGGATGCTTTCGCTGCTAGCTAACACTCTACGATTATTACGGTTCACATACACACATGATGCCATTTCCGTACTTTATTTAAGAAGAAAGTTTTTCCATATAATATGGTTCACAACCGTTTGTTTCAAAATGGTATCTTCTGATTGGTCCGTGCTCTGGCGCCAGGTGCCAGACGCAACATTCACAATTTCACTCTTCATTCAAAACGTAAACAATCTGCAAATTTACTGTTTTTAAAAAAATGATTGTTGGTGCAGTTCACATTTATAATTACATTAAAAGTTAATTTTCTGCTTTTTACGTTGTCCAATCAACGTCAGAGTTTTTGATGATTTTAGAGTGTTTGTTTTTGAATTCATAACTATAATAGAGCATCTCCAAGAGTAAATAGTTCAAGAACGTCAGTAGACACCGATAATAAATTAATAAAATATCAGTGTCTTTGTACGGCACAGATATGATTAAAATACTAATTTAGAAAATTTTAATAAAAGATTTATATATCATTGTTCCCACTTAGGTACATTTTAAAAAGTTTCAAATTAAACTATGGCAAAATTGCAGCTAAAATTTACCCTCTAACCTTCATTTCTTTGGTAACAGAATAATTACACCACTGAAGAAATTTCTGAAACGCCAAAAAAGTATTTTGATAGCTAGGCTTTAAAGGCGAATAGGTAAAAAGAAAATAAATGACAAAAATGTCAAACATCTGCTTCTAATTGGTACATTAGTGAAATTCACCCGGAATTCGTAATTATTATAAAGGAGTCCGCTGAAAAATCCGAGAAAAAATTTTAAAAATTGTAAACGTTTCGTATTTGTTAAAATATTTGGAAACTAAAAGATTAATATAGAGCGCAGTTTAAACCGACAGGCAAAAAATATTACTGTATTTCAAGAATTAAGGCTTTGTAAAATTTAGAGTGGGATAATTATGTGTTTTTAATAGAAAAACACCTAACATACAGTTTTTTTTTGTATGGAGGCCTATACCACAAAGATTAATTTTCTAATATTTTTAGTCCAAATACATAAATACTTTCTATCTCTATGTATTGATTCTCTAGTAGTTAGAGAAACATTTCTGTACATGACAAATTTTTTCTGTACTTGACATTTTGTACTATTCGCGTATCGGCCACGAGGCAAAGATTCCTTCTCTGCTAATCGTATGTATATGTTTATGAATAAATGCTTAACTGCTTGAAGATTAGTTTAGTCCTGCCAAATGCCTGAATCAGCGTTCTTGCCAGTCCAGTGACAATGTGACAGAACAATGCCTCTCGACAGTTCAAAACACAATAGAAATCGACACAACACCGCCGTGACATTACAATGCGGGGGAGCTGAATTGTGTTTGCTTGGATGGGCAGCCCTTCAGAATTTTTCTGGCAATGGTTTGTTTGTACAGCGACTGGAAGGGCAGCCCATCCAATTTCTGAAAACATGTTTATTTAAGTGTTTAAATAATCCTGAAAACTTGCGCCTTGGCAGGGCAGCCCATCAGGATTTTTCTTACAGTAGTGTTTTTGAAAGGTTGTCTGAATTGTTGCCCCTTGGATGGGCAGCCCATCAGGATTTTTCTGACAGTGGTTAGTTTAGGCTAGGTTAGGTTATGTTAGGTTAGGTTAGATTAGGTAAGGTTGGTTAAGGTAAGGTCACTTTACAAACTAACCACTGTCAGAAAAATCCTGAAGGGCTGCCCATACAAGGGGCAACAATTCAGACAAGCTTTCAAAAACACCACTGTCAGAAAAATCCTGATGGGCTGCCCTTCCAAGGGGCAACAATTCAGACAACCTTTCAAACACACTACTGTTAGTAAAATCCTGATGGGCTGCCCATCCAAGGGGCAAGTTTTCAGGATTATTTAAACTCTTAAAGGAGCGTGTTTTCAGAAATTGGATGGGCTGCCCTTCCAGTCTCTGTACAAATAAACCACTGTCAGAAAAATCCTGAAGGGTTGCCCTTCCAATGGGCAACAAATTCAGTCGCCCCTTCAATGCCACGTGATGTCCCCGATCACACTAGTAATAGACACAGCACCGAGCAGATATACTGCCTCAGGATTTGAATGGAGTAGACTGACCATTTTATTTATTTTTTTTCACCTGAAACACAAAATGTCATTAAATTAATTAATTATTTAAGAAGTATTGGCAGTGTAATAATATTGGACAAATGTGTACTTAGCTATATGAAAGAAGCAAAGGGAAGAAATATAAAACTAAATAACATAAAGCAATCAAAACTTAAACATACTAAATTGATTGGTTTTAAAGTATTTTCTTGAAGAATTGCACCCAGAAATTGACAGGAAATATCAAATAAATGATTTTTTTTACTGTACAAGTGAAATTTTGGAGAGCAATTGGTAAGCCAATTTAAGAAAAAAAATACATTAAAAGCAAATTTCTATTACATAAAATTTATGCTCTCACGAATGCAGTCATAAGACGAAACACTAAAGCTTTTTACAAATACAACTGTCACAATGCACTTAACGATAATCATGTTAAATCATCAAAAAAATAAAATGAGTTACCTACATTATTTCGGTTAAAATCTTTCAAGTTTTACGAGAGCTGCGCTGTTAGAAAATTCAGTAAATTTACAAGAATTTCAACTGCTAATGCAAATAAAAATATAGAAGTGATATCCGTAGTTCCAGGTTACTGGATCTTTGTATAAACTAGTTTGTATTCCTAATTTCTAATTATTACAGGACATGGATGCACTTAGAAAGAAGAATAATAAAGATCTGAAGATTTTTTTTGTCTTGTGGGACTAACCCGAACAGAATCTCAGAACATCTTTTCATTGTCCACCAAAACCAATCAACAAAAGACAGATCGCTTAGCCAACCAGAAAAGAAGAAACCAATAATTAGCTAGCAGCCCCTACCAATCACAAAAGCCCATATACTACTGGCCAAATCAACAAGCCAATCAGAAAAGTTAGAATCCTCTGAGTGGCTCAAAGCTTCAGCTAATCAGGAAACACATACAAGAGTAAATAATGGCAACAGGACATAATCAGCACTTGTTAATTTACGAATATATCCGTGAGATGTACAAGTGTTGTTCTCAATCTTATGGTAAATTTTGATAATTTTTTTAAAATACCACGTTTTATGACGGACTAAAAAATTAAACATAACTTTTTCTAGCCCCATACAGATTTACAACCCCATAGAGATTGTATTTTAATATATTGGCCTATATTTAAATATATATAGAATTTTTATTACCTATTAAATACTTGTAATATTTAAAAAGAGAAAACCTCGGGAATTGTGATAGATAATAGTAATGAATGTAGGTAGTATTTGTGGTCGAGAAATTTCACACATCATTTCGTATCATTCTCAGTGAAATAAACTATTCAGTAACCTGGGTGAAAAATTCATGCATTACTGACCATTTATACGATGGTCAAGGAGACAGCCACCGAACGCAAGCGACGCACAGAGAATGAAAAGCAGAAGCGATAAGATAAGTTTCAACAGGAATCGGAAGCAGGTAAGGAATCTCAACAAGATGTTTAAGATCAACTTCAAAATTTGTACCGAACAGACAAACAAATTAGACAGACCAAAAAAAAAAAAGCGAGATAGTAAGAATTACATTGTCGTCCGGTTCTGAGTTAGGTTTAAAAATTCAATTCTCTAGCTCATCGGGAAGTTAGTTTAAAATCGATTGCGAAATTCGTCCCGGAACAAACAGGCGGACAAGAGAACGAGTTATTAAAAATATGGTAAAATATTCGTCAGTGCGCCAACTTTCAAAGCGCAGGCAGACGCCTGCGTGAGAGATCCGAACCGGTTCTTGCAGTATGCTGCTGCGTTTAGTCTTATCGTCATGGAACGGGCAGCAGTGTGAGACCAGCGGTGACCTTCGCCGCTAGAGGGCAACCCAGGATCACCTTCAGTGGCGGCTCCAGCGGGTAGGCCGGTACCTAACAAACATTTTCTAAAAATTGGAAATAAGACTTTCCACAAAAAAATAATTATACATTAAACGTTAGGTTTATTTTGAAAACCATAAGCAATAATGAATATTGTCAGAACGCGAGAGTCAAGACCGAGAAGCGCCGCATCAGGTTCGGGGCGGACTGGCGGTTTCGCGCGGCCACCTACGTCACGCGCCGTCCATTGACGTATGTAAGGCATGCCACGCGTGTCTGGCCGATTGCCAGGGTCGTCGCTACCCCCATACCCTCCGCCCCTCCGCTCCCCGCGCTTCGTCCTGCCTCGGGCTATAATCGGACTGCGAATTCCGGGCTTACAGAGGCTGCCGCGTGGAGTGGTGCGAATAAACACCGCCTTTCTGGACTTTTCGGGATGACGTGACTCGTCACAGCTGCTCTCGTCGGTTCGAGAAGGGCAGCAAAACAAGTATATGTGCAGCGACGCCAGCCTCCGCGGGAGTGCCGTGTGAGTTACGCGAGTGAAGGGAAGTGCGACATCGGTGAAGAGGGCGAGATACCCCCCTCGAGAGCGGCGCGACGAGGAGCGACGGGACCGTGAGAGTGCGACTGAGTGGCGCGAGAAAGTGTGAGTGTGGACAGGCGCGAGGTAAGGGGCGAACCACTGTCGAGCCTAGCTCCAGCGAGGAGTGCGAACTGCGGAACTTGACAGACATGTGTGACTGGCGAATAAACTTTTTTAGGTGCAAGTGATTGGTGATCAGACCTTTTTAAGAACAATTATTTATTATTAATGTAAATACTAGTATTTATTATATACTGTAATACAACATAATGTGGGCTATCCCTTACGAACCCGGTTTTACCCCACACTAGTTCTTAACAATATTATTTTCATTACAAACTGCAATTGTCTACCCTTCTGAGAAAGGCAGTTTGCAATCAAATGAAACTATACATTCGCCTGCAGGTTTGTAACGTTTTATATTAACGTACGTGTTGTTTGGAATTATTAACCTTATATTAATACAATTTAAATCTTAACAAATAATTTTGAGACCTTTATAGGTATAAGAGTGCATTTAGTTGGCATAAAAATATACGTTTATGATAATTGGTATGATTGTTATATTATACATATTGGACTTCAGTTAAATATGAATCACCCCCAGAAAGCTACAAAAAATTACCATTTTGCATCTGAATTTGGAAAATTCCCCGGACCACCATCTGAAACGGGGGCCAGATACCGCGGTAAGAGCCTGGACGGTCAAAACTATGCAAAAACCCCTGCGGTACAGTCCAGGCGTACCCAAAAAATTTATTTTGGGGAGCCGCCCCTTATCCCCATTACTGCCAATGTCACTAAAGTGAGCAAGCAACATCAATAAAGCCAAGATCGAAGCCTTAAGCCACATATTTACAGTGTGTCCCCCCCCCTTAATTTTTATTGCTTTCGAAGGGGAGTCGGGGAAATAGACGCTAGAATACAGTCAATAACTCTGGGTGGTTTCTGGCTTCCAAAACCTGCTCGCTGACTACAGAGCAAGAGCGATTCATGTCTTTTGAAAAAGGAAAAAAAAAAAAAAAATGAAAGAACTACGATAAGCAAAAAAAAAAAGTTCAAATTGATGGCATCAAAGTCACGTAACTACATTTATCTGACTTCTTGGACAGGTTAATTATTTGTTTTATTTTTTAAATTTTCTTTGAGGTCTCGTCGACCAAAGTTCATTTGCCGGATAGGCAGTAGACCGACAGTAATTTAACTGAACAATAATTTGACCGACAGTCGTAAGAATGTAATGGCCGTTGCCAGGAGACGAAGAAAGTATAATTTACATTGCGATTGACACTGATGTTTGTTGGGAATTTTAATCAAAAAATACTCAGACGAATTTCGATGAAAAAAAAAAGAAATCTCATGCGTATAAAATTTCACGGTTCTTGCTTCACCGTATCCGCGCTATTTGAACTACATGCAGAGAAAATATGTCCTATTAGGGTTCATGGTGTAATTAGCTACGTAATATATATGTATATATGTTATAATTAATATATTTTTCGTTATGATAAAAAATAAAACATCGAAATTCTGCAGACAATATAAAGACCAAACTGAACCCCGAAAAAACTCGGGTATTTTAGAAATTATTATTTTTTTTTTAAGTTCTCTCTTCATTTTATATTTCAGACAGCCTCGGGGCAGTGGCAGTCACCTGACCTTGGGAAGTTAAAAAAAAAAACACTGAAAATATTTGTGAAGAAACTATTGCTGTAGTTCATGACAAACGTACAAGTATTTTTCTATGTGTATGTTGAAAAATACACAAATTACAAATCATGTCCCAGCTTTGATGTGCCTATGCATTGATGTGTTAAGATATTTTAGTTGTGATATTCTTTTTTTTTCCTATTTCGTAATGAATCATTTCGCAGGATGAATTCTCAACAAACTCTTTCATTTTATAAATTTAAGATATCTCATTTGGCAGATATTTAAACTATCTGTGATTTGTTTCATGATTATTTAATTTAAAAATCGAGTAAAATTTCTTCAATATTGCAATACTTGTGTGCTCTAAACATGAACCTCCACTAAAATATATTTCCAAAAGAGAATTTTAACGTGGATTACTCAGGGACAGTTTGTTTTCTTTGAAAATGTCCCAATTCAGTCACTAATCCTGTCGTTTTTATTGTGAAGATTTTGGAAAATGTTTTTGTGCCACAATTTGTGGCCTAACTTGGTATTTGGCATACGTTTGGACACTTAACTGAAGCCAAGTAATCACCGGCTTTAGATAAGCCACTAATCGAGTGGTTATAAACTATGCATTTTTGTATTAAAAACGCACCCATCGTGTCAATTAAAACAGCGTGCTTATTCTCTACGTCAAGACGAGTACATTCACAAAAAAAAAAAAAGAACAGAAAGTATGTCTG
Organism: Bacillus rossius redtenbacheri; assembly: GCF_032445375.1. Lineage (NCBI taxonomy): Eukaryota > Metazoa > Arthropoda > Insecta > Phasmatodea > Bacillidae > Bacillus > Bacillus rossius. The sequence goes on along the minus strand of NC_086333.1, from coordinate 69,229,005 downwards.
GAGAAAGAATGAACTAAAGTCGAGAGGGGTAGATGGCCTGGTTCGCTGCTTCTAGTGAATTGCTGTTTGGAAAATTCCAGCCGGTTCCGAAGACATGGAAGCTTGCAGTCCGAGAAAGGACAACGCGACCTTGGAGTAACGAGCGCGGATTACTAACCGCAGAGAGATTAGTCTTCTTCCTCTTTGCGAAACACCTGCCCTCCCGTGACCGCAGCTGTCCAAGTCGAGTGACAACTTGCGGCTCCGGTTTGGCAAAAAAAAAAAAAGTTCAGTTTTATTGTAACCGCATTGGGTGATAATCAAAGAGATGGTTGGAACGAGAGGTAGACCAACGATCCATCAGTGCCAAGAACGAGATTTAAAAAAATACAAACACGTATCTTGTGTTCGCGGCTGATGGTAATCGCTTCGGTTTATGCATAATCAATCAATGCGTTCCGTTTTACTACTTGAGCGTTCCCACGTCCCTCGTTCGCCAGGAAATGCTGCAAGATAACAAATTGACGTTAATACCTGTACTTTCCAATGAAGAACTCACCCTGAACCAACGAAGGAACCTTCGTTGTTCTTGGTATCCAAAAAATTTCAGAAACCACGTCGTATGCCGACTGCAGAGTGCAGTGTACCGCTGTGTACAAGAGGAAGGATGATTTTGTGGTTTATTTGGCTGTAGACTTAATAATTGTTGAGGTTTTGATTCACACTCCAATATGATTCTTGCGTGTTTATGTTAAAATAAAGTAAATCCATTAGACATAACATTGAGAAAGTTTTCGTAAATTAATAACGAACCCTGTTTAATTTTTAACCGATGAGCTTCGTAACTTAAAATTCAAAATTGAATTGGTTTTACAGTGCACATGATATAGTTTGGCCACGTGGTTCACACTTCAACAATTTTACAATTCAATTTCCTCCATGTTTGCCATTCACCGTAGTAATAATGAAAATGCAGGAAAAATTTCTAACAGTCGAATAGAATCAAAACATTTTTTATCTGAAATCTATTAATAGTCTTGAACTTTTGGTGGGACCTGTAAATCAAAGAGACAGGTCCTACAACGGGAATTGAGCTGATGTTAGGGTTCTCCTACAATTCGATTGTAGTTATGTGCAAAATGTGTTTCGTATGGACTCTTGCTATAATTTCTCTTAATTTTATACCTTAAATGAACATTATTAACAAATATTGCGAAGCAATCAACAGGTTGATACTTAATGATGGGCTGCAAATATTAATTGTTTCATATTTTTTTCTTTACAGGAAAATTGCAATGAATATTTTGAGGCTATGTCCCAAATTTTAAACCATCGGGGTTCCGAACCTTCTGATAGTGTGTTAAAAACGCTACTTAATATTTAATTAATGTAAATTTGCTTTTAGCCATGTAAAAAGTATTAAATACTGTTCTTGACCACTGTTTTCAGTACCTGGGAACCTATACGCATAAAATGATGGTGCGATTTAGCACCGAGCTAAGACACAATATTCACGATTCATAGGAGCAGGGTTTGATTCCCAGATTGCCTATTCTGATTTCGAATTTTCGATTTTTTTTTTCTGAAACCACTCCTGCGGGCAGATTGTGAACAAACATCCTGCGACACAAGACACGGCAAACATCGAAGGTCATGGAGTTTTCCACAGGAAGAAGCTGCGTGATTATGAACACAACCTTTTTCGCTTCATCTCCGACTTTTGGTGGCGTTCTAACTTTATGTACCGTAACCATAAAGTATAACCACGCATTTTGGACAGTAGGCCTATTTATTACATCGATTTTACGTTATATACCACGTGTGTATCGGTTGGTTGTGTAAAACGAATAAGAGGTTAGCGATGTAATTTAACTATTGTTAGTGTTAAATAATAATGTGAAATTTTAGTGGCGCGGTTTTCTTTCTATCATAGCTGTGACTGATAAGGAGCTAAAACTATTTACAATGAAGTTTAACACAAACAATACTAGAGATTAGGAACTGATACGGTAGTATTTTTATCTATGGTTTCAGGTTTATCATGACAATACACATGTATTGCAATATTGAAGACATTTTACTCCATCTTTAAATTAAATAATCATGAAACAAATCTCAGATAGTTTGAATATCCACATTTTTGAAAAACTCTAAAGCAAAGTTTATTTAATTTATCAGTGAAAAATATTTCTTTTTTTTTTTCATATTTCACTGACACAAAAGTTTATTCAACGCAAATATTAAATATTCAGTGATTGCTGCCCTTTGGACGCCACTGATTCATACATCCCGCCGCTCACACCTCTTGCGGATCCTAATGGAACACACACCGCATTTTGGTTCGTAATTACCGAATACAGTTGTGTGTGGAGAATATAGAAATTCACCGCCAGTGTAAGTAATCAACCCGCAGGCAAAAGCAGAAATATTTCCGTAAGATTTGTATTTGGTTTCCATTTATATTACCTCGCTATCTACACTTCTACACGAAGGTATTCACATGAAAACTAAAAATAACAATGATTGAGCTGTGCATGTTTTAGTCCTTGACATTTTACACTTTTTTTTTTTCATCCACAATTTTTTATAATGGCAATAATGCCGGACTGCACATTTAAATATGTAATTGAAATGAAAGGCAAGGTAAATGGTTATTTTTTCCAAATGCCATTTATGAAGACTTTTATTTTTCTGAAAACACACAAAAGCCTGGTAGGGAAACTTCACTGAAACTTGCAGAATTACCGTCATTACAGTAAATTAATTCCCGCTGACAGTCAGGAAGAGACGTTACCAAACGAAAATTACATTTAACACTGAAAATGATACAGCATACCACTACAGAACACTTTTAGAGAAAAAATATCACGTAATATAATTATAAAAAAAAACTTCTCAAATTAATGTTAACTTTCCTTCTACAGTGACTGTTTTATTTTTTAATCAATTCCCTCATTTGAAGTTGGTATTTATTTATCAGCTTAACTTGACTTGTTCTTTACATACATGAATATTTTATCTGTTGATGTTAGTTCATATATTTTACATTCATACATGATTTATTCCCAAATAAATTGCCTGAAGTAAGTACGTGTAAAAGTGAAAGCATGGCAATATCTTCATGTCAGTGTTAAGAAGACTGCATGTCGCCGCTCTACCCTCTGGCTCTGGGGTAGAGCGTCTGACTTGTGACATGGAGGACCCGTGTTCGCGCCCCGGCTCCTCTAAGACGAATTGTCTGAGGCAGATGGCGGCATTTTTCTGACAGGAATACAATCCCTTGCAACAAGTCAGGCTACCAAAGAGACGGTGGGTGGTAACAAAAAACCATCCAGGGTGGCTTCCAAATGGGGAGCCCGTTTATTTTCTAGGGCTCCCCATGCGGAGGCCATCCGAGGGTTTATCCAGGGTCGAGAAGTTTTGCAAAATAATTAAGTTTTTCGTATAGATAGTTTTTATCATTTTCCTAAACAATAATAAATCACACTCTTATACTGATGTATTAGTATTTATGACCCCATTCAAATTTGTGTGTTCTTTAAAATTTGAAATATCATATCTCTCAGAGCAATAAAGCAATTAATTTGATATTAGTTACGAATACTAAACATACAGGAACTCCCAGCTCATTCTGAACTGCTCTAGTAAACCATCACTATGTAGTCGCAAGTGCATAACCATTTACTTCAATTACGAGCTTGCGTGTGATTTTAGCAGGCAAGACACTGCGTATTTTCGGAAAAGCATAAAACCTCTCTGTACTTCACTAGGATTTCGTTAAATGCGAGCATGTTGGCAGGAGAAAATTCCAACAATTAATAGTTGCTCGAATCAGTGGCTGTTTCCAAATACTTTCTTGAAGGACCCTGGCGCTTAGAGAATCCTTGAAAAGTGCATCTTCAGAACTTTCAGACATTTCGGTTGACCTTCCGAATAGATGTAACGATTCCGACAGAATCGCCGATGAAGTCATTCGGGAAGGGTCGTACTCTCACGCACCCTTGTGATTCTTAAGATACTGTCTTTTGGTAAATAGCTATGCTTGCGTAGCCAATGAATGCTCTACACACTATTTTAAGTGTATATATTCCTGTCAAATTAATAAGTTGAACGCGTGGAAACTGAACAGTGTATTGCGAGTAAAAATTTGTACATGACTGCAAGAAGATACTTCTTATTAAAGTTTTACTTCTTTAGGCACTTACGAAAAAATTATGAGAGTGAATTATAAAGAGTCGCGTGCACCAAGCAAATAAATTTTTACAAGATGAAAAATAGGCTACATACCAAATAAATTATACATGCCCTTTTAAAACTTACACTTTTGTAATTAATATTTAACCCTGGTCCATATAATTTTCAACGTTTATTTATTGTGAATATTTGTGATAGAAATTGTGTAAATAAACTTGAAAATGTTTATAAAGTGAGGTTATGTTCTCGCATATATAACAGTGTCAGGTTGCTTGCAAGCTCACATTGTCGTTGGCAGGGGGTGTGTGGAAGGTTTAGTGGTGTGCTAGCCGTTTACATGGGCGTGTTTGTGAGGTTTTGTTCCTGTATGTATAACTTATTTGCATTATCAATTATAACATGATTATTTAATGCATTATTAAAAAAACATATATAAGAATAAACATTCAACAAATTTATTCATTTTCATAAATAAAATATATCTTTATTATTTTATTCAATTAAATAACTAATTTTGTACACTTGTTTATATGATTATTGAATACTTAGAATTACTTAAAAAATTTCAATTTTGTAAGTATATGCTTTACCAACAATATTTATGATAACACTCCAGACCTTTTATTATGTTTTTTATATCAATTATTTTCATGCAAAATTAAAGTTTGTTTCTTATAACGCCAGGAAAGTGTTGCTTTTAACGCGCACCTATTTTAAAAGCTTTTATTTAACTTTCAATGTATGTATGTAAGTATGTTTGTTCGGGTGGAATCTTTGAACACAATTTTGAAGTAGATATCTTCAACCGATTGAGCTGAAAATTTGTATACACGTTTAGTTTGGATGACAATGCACGATATGGTGTGTGACATCATTCTAAATCCAATATGGCGGACCATCCAAGATGGCGGAATAGTTATTTTGAATGCATTTCTACAATATGGATATCAAATGAAAGGGCTTGTTGAGAGTAACTCGAAAAAAATAATTTAGCGTCATTCTAAATCCAATATAGCGGACCATATAATATGGCGGAATAGTTATTTTTAATGCACTTCTACAATATGGGTATCAAATGAAAGGGATGGTTGAGAGTAACTCAAAAAATAATTTGGCGTCATTCTAAATCCAATATGGCGGACCATCCAAGATGGCGGAGTAGTTATTTTTAATGCATTTCTACAATATGGGAATCAAATGAAAGGGCTCATTGAGAGTAAATTGAAAAGTGAGCTCCAAGCTGAAATAAGTTTGACTTGTGTAATTTGGCGAGATGGGCGTCATCAGCATTTGTATGCAGCCTGTCTAGGAGAAGGAAAACTCCAAAATCAAACTCGGAACTGTGTTTCGTCAGGCACAAGTAACCTCCAAGCTGAAATAAGTGGCGCATTCTCCCAAACACCCAAGTCAAGGTGAGGCCGTGCCGAGGACTGAGTGGCATCGGGGTGTAATATGATGTCGTGAACGTACCACCTCAGGGCACCTGGGCGAAACCTGTTGTATATTATCTCTTACCCTTCTAAACGGAGCTCTGGGAGGTTCGACGAATACTTCTTCGGTACTCGTGGGAACAAAATGCGATAAACAAATATTTAAGTAGGGTAAAAACATTAGAAGGTCTCCTTATTGAAGAGCTGGACTGTTCGAAATTAACCAGCAAACGACCTTGCAACAATGATGCGTTGCATGAGATGAACAGACTGACAAACCTAGCCAGCGATAACTAAAAAATAAAAAATAAATTAACAGCAAAAAAACTTTTAAAAAAAAGCTTTTATCCAAACGCTCTGAAAAGAATAAAATAAATTTTTCCTAAAAATTTTAACTTTCAACTTATAACATAATTATATACAATTTATATGATCATAAAAGCTTGTCGCGAGGTTTAATTACCTATCAGTATTTAATTAAATTGAAATTGAAAATACAATAAACTTAGCAGATCAATTTACATAATAAAATTGGTAGCCTACTAGTTGATTTACAAATCGCGCGACAAGTTTTATAATCATATAAATTGTATATAATGAGGTTATAAGTTTATAGTTACACTTTTTAAAAAAAAAAATATTTTATTCTTTATAGGGCGTTTAAATAAAAGCTTCTTTTTTTTAGTTTTTTTTGCTGTTAATTTTTTTTTAAATACACCTGTTTGTGCTAGCATCGAAATAATTCAGTGATCCCACATCTAACTGCACACTAAATGGAGCCTAAAAATGCAATTATCCTTTGTTTGATCCTGCATTAGTAATGATATTGTTGGTTTATTTCGGTTTCGATGGTAAAACTATCCCTAAAATATTTGGAGGAAAATTTTAATCTCGCAGACAAGATTCCTGTCCCGGGTATTTTTATTATTATTTTTATTTGGTTGAGGACAAAGTTTATCACCGATAAAATGAAATACCTGTGCCCGGCGAGCCCATTCCTGGCACGTTTCCCGACTGGGACGACAGCGGGAAAAAACCCAAGAACAGGATGTTCAGTTCGGACGACAACACTCGACTCAGCTGAAACACTGCCTTGCCCAAGGTGTACCATAGAAGTACTCTGAGATTTCACACCCACGTTAAAAACTAATATACTTATTTTTTTTTTTCTCTCTCTCTCTCTCTCTCTCTCTCTCTCTCTCTCCCCCCCTGAAATCGGTTACTAACGGTACTAACACTACCAACCACACAACTTAAAACCAAAGAAATTTAATTTTGTACCTCAATGACATCAGGATCTAGGGCACTTTCAGAATTTCTCGGGTTCAGGATCTAGGTCTACTAAATACATTTATACGTTTTAATAAATATACATTTTAATCAAATATCGGCAAATGTTGTGTTTCGGTATCCTGATAATTATTAAGAATTTAAGGATTTTCGTAAGATTTTATTAGATACTAAAGGTTGTGTTCATTGATGGTCTTAAAGAATGTAAGGTTAACATAGTTGTTTCACAATTCACAACCATTTCTGTCTCCTAAAATTTCTTCATTAATTTACACAAATTCCCATCTAATGTAATACACACAAATCGGCTTCACTGAAAGTGGTAGCTATAAATACCGAAAATATGAATATACATTTATTGCCTTTTTGAAAACACAATGGCGCACAAGACATAACATGCATGTGGGTATTTAAACATAAATGTTTACCGAGGCGATCCACATTATTCAATACTTATGCATTATATTTATTATTTTAAATACCTCAAAGAGGCATGTGCAAAACAAAACAATCTTAAGACCGCGATTTTTTTTTAAAAAAGGACTCCAACTTGACGGCTTAACCGTTGTTTATTCGCACCTCTATTTAAAAACATTTGTGAAATATTTTGTTCAACACTAAAATATGATAGAAGTCAAAATTATCATGTTAAGAAGATAAATATTCAGTCTGTTCGCAAATAACATTTGAAAAATTTATTTATAATTTGGCTCTAAATGTAAATGACATTTTGATGTTGGTACAGACTAATCGTTAGTGTACAATAAGAGCATCATAGGCCTTATCTAGTGACAGCCACCTGGCCCTGCCTGCCAGTGTACACAAGAAGCCAACTGTGGGTTTGATGGTTGATGGAGGGAGCGTTTTTTTTATTCCTAACCTAACTTAAAGCTTTGAGTTTGTGGGAGGGGTCTGGGTGGGGAAGACTCTTAAGTGCGTCTCAAGCCGAAGCCTATACGCTCTAATCATACAGGTTGTTAACCATGCATAAGAGGTAGCATGCATCATGTGCTTGGAGGGGTTTGGCCAGCCATGGCTACGATTGGCGCCATGACTTACTCCCCTCACTGACTATTCTAGACTAAAACTAGGATAAGTTGGGCCCAGGTAAAACCTGCACAGACACAGGGAAAACCCTGGGTTCTTTCATGCGGGGTGCAAAAATCATGTGTTATGCGTGCAGGTTGGTTTCGGGAAACAGAAGGATAGATCTGGAAGAAGAGTTGGGCAGAGTAGAAAAGAGTCTACCATGCGGGGGGTTGGGGGCTTGGACATTGCTTTCCGCATTGCTTTGGTTGGCACTGGTTGTTTTGGGGGCGACTTTCGTCGTTTCCCGCCAGGCTGCCAGCCAGCCTAAACTAAGTTCAGAAAGGGAAGTTGGATGTACGCCTGTAAATTTAAATATATAAATAAAAATTAAAATGTATTTTATTTGGTAACATTTATTAACTTAGTACTTTTGTCGCGAGCTGGTGCATCGTACCAACACTCAGGAGTGGACATAGCTTCAGGTTAACCGAAGACAGTTAGATAAAATATCCAGGCCTTCATCGTAAGACCCTAGCCTTGGGAGGGGAGAGAAGTCCACGCCTTAAGAATCTCACTGCATTATCAAAAATTATTAGCACGCAAACCAAAACTAATAGAAAAAATATATATTCAATACAATAATTCCCACAGTCTATTTAAAAATTAATAGTGAACTGTACAACTGTCGCAGCACAGATAAACTTATTTATAACAACATTTACCGATTTAAAATATTAAATACCTACAAATTTAAAATACTGCGGAATGTTTGATTTTAAAATTAAATATACAGTTATCACTTTTCAAGTTGTGGCTAAACCCTAATTAATTGTTTTAAAAAAAGCTTCTTAGTAGTTTAGTGTAACGAGCAAATTTATTTGTTTTCACGTTTCAAAAACACTTAAAATATGAAACTCGGACACGAAATTTAACGTTGTAATATTAAAAATAATGCCGAGCGTGATATGTGTACATAAATTGTATTTTTAACTACCTTTCTGGAGGCGAAGCACACTTAGTTTTCGCACACGCCGCTAGAGGTAGTTACCGGAACAGCTACGTTAACTAATGCTGAATACTATGAGCTAAGATGTTAAACCTATCAAAATATATTATATCTACCAACAACAAGGAAATAATTTCGAAAGCGAACAGCCGGAAAAGTTAATTTATCTCCCCCTCCCCTTTCTACAGCTTAAGGAAAATCTGCGCACGCTCTTCGAGTGATAGTACAAGTATTTTCCGTTCGCCGGCATTTTCCTGGGAACAACGTCCTTCACCTTGTAGCTGGCAAAGGCTGGAGGAAGCGAGATGATGATCGTGGTGAGAAGTCGTCGCGGTCAGGGGCGTAGCCAGAGGAAAGATCCTGATTTCCCCTCCCCCAACCCCCTCACACTAGACTCTTCCGAAGACACGTGAAGACCCGAGCGCCCACAATCTCGTTTTTCGACGTCGAAACTTTTCCTCTTCGTCGGCTCCGCAGGGCGAACGAAGGACATAGTGATTATTCTCTCCATTCCCTCCTTCCTCTACGTTCCCGCTTTTTTTTTTACGACCGCCGATCGGCAACTACTTCTTTTTTTTTTTTGTTTGTTTGTTTGCGCGCAATTCACAGCCTCTATGTAACGTGCGAATTGTTTTTTTTCTTTCTTTTTGTTTCGTTTCTTCCCCGCGCCGTCGCTGCCGCTTATATAAAGAGCGCGCGCGCCGCCCGGAGCACAACGACTCCAGCGCAGATATCCTTCCGCCACCCCGACCAGCCGGCAGGGAGAAGACGCGACCTCCACCAGAAGACCTCCCCGGCTCCCCGTGCGAGAACATGAAGACCTGCGTGGCTCTCGCGCTGTGGCTGGCGGCGCTGGCGACCACCGCCCGCGCGGAATCCGTCAAGCTCCGTGAGTGCTCCGTCAAACTGTTTCTCTTTTTCTTTCCCTCCGCGCGTGTAACCTCTTAGCACCTTTCGCTGTACCGGCAATTCCTGGGGGAACAATTTCGTGAATGCTATGGTGGAAAAAAAAAATTGGCTGCCTGTAAAGTCGGTTTACGGACGATAGTTTAACGTGACAACGTCATAACAAAACATCGATGAAATGATTGCATACTTTTATGAATAAAATTGAATCATTTTTTTTTAATTATCACTATTTTGTATGGATACAAAAAAGGAGTGAAATTAAATCTACAATTTAATTGATGAATTTACTTTTATTTGCACTCATTAATTCAAAAAATATGTTCTTTACTTTAACGAAGAGATTATTTTAACTATAAATTTTATACATGTTTGCTATTTAACTTCTTCCAATCTGTGTTATTCTGTTAAGGATAGGACGATGATAGGAAAAGTAGGAAACGAATGGGAGTGTTTCAAGTTTAATGTGCCTCGAAAAAGTCAAATCGATTGTTGTTCCAATCGAGTGGAAGAGAGATAGATGCGGCGCAAGCGTGCAATGAGCGTAACGGGTAACTTTTTCGTGCGTGCAGCCGGCGTTCATCGATTTATTAGACGTTGTCACGTCAAAAGTTTAACAACGGTGGGTGCTGCCATCTGTGGCGGATGTGGCAAACCAGAGTCCAAAAAAGCTAGAGGGTAACTTCAAAAAATTTTAAAATTAAATTTTCACGTCGAAAATCAGTTCTTTTTTTCGGTGTGCAAATTATATAATGATTCGGTAGTCGTCGTAGCTGCTCTGGAAGCGAATTCTAGCGGGAGGATGCGGAAAATACGTGTGATTCGCGTCCGAGAAAGTAGTCGACAGCACAATTTGCGTTTATTCATCAGGCTCGGCCATTATTTTTAAAGAATATTACGTAAAATTTCGTGACCGAATTTCTTACTTTAATTTTTTTTTTTGCACAATGAGAACAGACTAATTTGCTCTTTACCGAGGTTAGATCTAACACGTCACTAACGAGTACTGAAAGAATTCTCCCCCCCCCCCCTTTTTTTCTTTAAATTAGAACAGAATTTATTCACATAAAATTTCAGATATTTGCAAATTTGAAAATTTACATGAAAACAACTGTATCACTACAAAATAGTGTTCGCAGTAATACTGGGTTCGTATTCTTACCCAAGCATTTATACTTTGTGTTGTCCCAGTGCCTCCAATAGTTAAAGTTATTTGAAAACCATTCCTTAAATAGTTTTCCAGTATTAACTGCGCAAGTTAATTAGCATAATTAAACAAAATAGTGTCCAATTTTTTAATATTTGACTATCTTTTCCGTGGTTATAAAATAATGCGTGAATGAAACGTCAATATAAATATAGAATAATGCGCTAATTTTCGTAAAAAAATACTTAGTATTGTGTCGTGAAACGTATTTCATAATTGCAAAAATAACCAAAGCCAAGTGTTGTAAAAAGATACAATATATTTCATGTAGTATTAGAAACGTATTCTTGGCATGTGGATTCCACGAGAGACTTTTGTAATAGTACAGGAAATGTCCTTCTGTGTAGTCTCGGCAGGAAACATTCCCCCCCCCCCTTTTTTTTTTTCACACTCTCCACGTTTGCCGACGAACCGGTCACTAAATTGGGTGGAGAAAATTATTTGAGGAAGAAACGTTGTCACCTTAAACCAGTAAATCTACGTAAATAATGGCTTGATTTCTATCGATTGCGAAACGTAAGAAACATATGTAGAAATTCACTGACTGAAAACTTTCCGCAATTATATTTTATATTACTTTAAACTTCGACGATAATGACGTAATAACAATGTTTATCATATTTTAAGGTTTAGGTAAAATAAATTAATTTCATAAAAAGGGTTTTATTATAATATTTTCCTTTTGCATAGAACTCACGAGCGGAAGAATTTTAAATATTAACGATTATTATTTATTCGTATCGAGAAAAAAAATATGTTCATCAATTCTGGCATTATTTTCAATATGAATGCTAGTGAAAGAATGTATGCTGATGCGTAAATAATTTTATATATCGATAATTATCACTTTTTATTTGTTTACTGCTATCGAGATGGCGTTTTAGCGAAAGTAGTCAGAAGACGTTGCTGTACTTAGGAAAGGAACTCTAATAGCATTACCGATAGCTGTAGACTGGAAAATATCATGGGGTTAAATGACGCGTAGGAAAAATTTAATAGTTTACTTGAGCGATTGGCATTTGTTGATATGACTTAGTCTTTTAGAAAACTCCAGCCTTACTTATAAAAACTAACATTGTTGTGCCTGATCAGTTTCATCGTTTCCTGTGGGTTAGCTTTAGGTGTGGAACTGTCCACTATTAAATTGAAAGAATTTGATTCCCTGCCTGTCATCGTATCCATTTTCATTAATTTCATTAATATCATTCCCTTCCGATGGGGAAAAATGAGTATATATTGGTTTACTTTATTATTATTCTGAAACTTTTAACTGGGAAAACCTTTTTTTTTCTAATACCCGCAAAATTAATACCCACTAAACGACGCGATTCACATAAAATAAGTTAGTAATTTAGAATGATTTATTACGTATTTCAATAGGTAAAATAAATCATAAATCAATTACACCAAAATTTCATGACAATTTTTTTATTGTGGGTGGAGGGGAAAATTTTCAAACGGACACAGTATTTATATTTTACAAAAAACCTATAAAATAATCTGCCTCGGGTTCAAAACCCGTGGTCCCGCCTGGCAACTACAGCAAGCCACCATCTTTTTCCCCTTGTCAGGCATAACAAATTTTCTTACTTAATTATTTGTAGGCGTTATGGCCAACTAGATTTGTTTGGTAGGCCCAAGTAGATAATTTTCCTCAATTGATTTATATTTTGTAAGTTTTTAATAAAACGTAGCAACATTAATGTGCGATTGATACGTAATACGACGCAAGTGATTGGAAGTTTTAGGTCGGGAATGGAAAATACTTATATTAATTTATTTTTCAACAAATATACGGAGCTCTCTCAAATGTTGGATTTTATTTGAAAAAAAACAGACTTTACTTGTTAATTTTTTGTATTTTGTTTTTATTTTTTTTGTACACAGTCGCTTGCGCAGTCTTGGGATAGCAGATATGTATCTTGTGCGCTTGCGCGAACGAAGCATTCACCAAAGGCCGCTGGCCTTGAAACTGGTCGAGTTGTTGTAAGGATAAACATTAAATTAAAGGCCAGCTTGCGGGTGCAGTTCATATTCAACGACACACCAAGGGAACAAAAAAAAACATTTGTGCGAGTCTTTCATTACTCACCAGTAAAATGTACACATCTTACCTCGCTAACGAGCAAATTCACGTGTTCTCGTGTTGCAAATACACTTATAATACGAAACTAGGACACGAAATCAAAATTAATTTTTTTTTTAAAAAAAATTATGCTGAGCATGATCAAGATACGAAAATTGTGTTTTCAGCCACATTTCTTGACCCGTTATAGTTTCCGGATACGCTGCCAGAATGCACTGCCGGAACAGCTGCGTTGATTGCCGATTCGTTCGATTTGCAGAGCGAAATGTTAAACTATAAAACGAAACTGCTCCGATAAAAGAGAAAAATATATTTGAAATATATACTTAACCCTGGCATTGTACACAAATGTACGGTCCATCTTGTTAAAATTCACTTAACAACTAATACTAAAAAGTTTATCTTTGGCTTTGTGAACTTTAGTTAGCGCCATCCGCCACAGATGACAGCACCGTGGTTACACATTTTCGTTCCATGTGACTTCCATTCAATTCACTATAAGCGATATACCGAGAGCTAAGATGTTTAAAATTCAACAAAGTTTATATGTTAAAATAATTATGTTGACTTTGTAAAGAAAAAATGGTTAGAATGTATAAGGTTACGAATAGGAAACTGGCAAATGGAGGGGTAGGGTAGCACAACAGAAATCCACCATATCTCTCTCCGAGGTTACTTGTGGGATGGCAATGTTTACATTGTGAGTGGCATGGGTACGAATTACTATTTTGATACAGTTCTGTGCGCAGTTAAAACATTTGTAATGTTTTGGTAAGAGCACCAATTTTATTATTATTTTTATTTAAATTAGTTTGCGAAACAGCCTCCAACAAAATATTCCAAAATATGGCGGGGATAATTGCTCTGTAAAATAAATTAAAAATTTTGATGCTGCTTGAACGTTTTCAAATGGGCATCTACTTTAAGTGTGGTAGACTGTTCTCGAATGCAAGTCTACTGTTCATGCAGCTGCAAAAACCAACAATGTATATTATTAATAAATTATGTCTTTTTAATTATAATATTTTATTTTTATTTATGTCACAATTGTATGCCTGTTGAAATTAAATTTTGTTGGGAAATGTTAGTAAACATGAGTAGTATGTAAATGGACTCCGAGCTCTGGTGCCGGTGCGTGGATTGTGGATTTTAATGTCACAGTGGCCATCTTGGTTAACATTGCCCTTTGAACTTGACCTTGACTCTGCCGGCTATTATGAATCCACCATTTTGGTTAACGCCATTTTGAATTATAGATTTTCCGACATCGAACAGCCCACTCCTTAGTGTTGCAATTTTCCTTTCTGTCGCCATATTAAAAATCCGATATATTTATGCTAGAAATTTAGGAAAACTTTTAAAATTTTTAAAAAAATTGAATAAGTAACATTTTAATATAAAAACTTGCTCCATCTGGAAAATTGGCCACCATATTGGAAATCTGTGATTATTTTATTTTATAAATTTAAAATTTTTTCCTTATTTATAAGTTAAATATTATGGATTTTTCAAAATGGCAGAAGTTTTTATACTATAAATGATTTAATTAATTCTTTATACATTTTAATTTTTTAAATTTCTATCATTAAAATTACGAACTTTCAATATGGCAACCATAACGACAATTCCAACGCTAGGGAGTGGGGTCCTAGATGATGGAAAATTTTAGAATTGAAAATAGCATAAAACAAAATAGCTTAATATTCCAGAAATCGATATGGCAGATAAAAAATTGCTGATCCAAAGTGGCGGATCAAAATGGCCACCAGGGTGAAGGTGAAGTTCAAGGTCATCCAAATGGCCGTCGTGACGTCACTATCCAATATGGAGGACAATCTACAATCCACGCACTGGTACCAGCGCTCGGAGCCCCAATTACATACTACTAACATGCTATTGAAGAGATTAACGTATTAAATTGCATGGAAAACTTTCCATTAAATTATGGTTCATATCCTATCTTTGTTTAGGCGAAAAAATCATTACTGTTCAGGAATTTTTTTTTTCAAATATGCATAGGTTAATACATTCCATTACATTATTAGGAATCTTATCAAAAGTGGATTTTTGTGTACGGTAATCTAAGCGATGGCATATAAGCTTAAACTTATGTATCCTTGTAATTAAAACGTTCCGTACATCCATGTATTCCTTGCACTAAATTGGGCGCTTCGAACGACTGCACCTATGAAAATCATAAATTTACTCAAAATAAATATTTTATGCTTTCTTTGAACCGACAGCATAGGAGGATTAAAGTATAGGACTCGTGTAATGCAATAAATAATTAATATGTTTAAAAAAATACCTTTTTTATATAACAGAAGAATTTAAAACACATTTTATTGAGTCAACAGATATCAAATTAATTTTTTAGCTATAAAAAATACGAATATGACATCACGTAACAGGCATAAATATACGTGTATGTATGTTTAACAAACAAAGTTAATGATATATATATATTTACATTAACAATAACAAAGTGCAGTATCAAAGAGTTTTCATTTGAATTCATTATGAACAATATCATCATTATGAAACCTTGATGAAGTTTATAAGTATAATTTTTTTTTGTAAGTTGAACAAAATTTATTTTGTAAAATTACAATAATTGTAAATTTGTATAATTAAATGGAACAACTCTATCATAAAAAATTTGTGTTTCAATAATACTGGGGTAACTTGTAGACCGTTTCCTTAATATTTTCCCGAAATTGCCTGCGCATATTAATTGCGCGAATTTTTCAATATTCGATTATCTTTTCCGTGCTTTAGAAGAAAAAAAAAACTAAGCTGGAATTATTCATGAATTATAATACAAAATTATCCGCTTATTTACGTGAGAATTACTCATTATTATCTCGAAAAGCTTATTCCATGTCGAGCAAAAAATAATCATAACCACGTGTTTTACGAAGTTACAATAACCTTGTTGTAGTATTAGTAACTATTTCTTGGCAGTTGGTTTCCAAAAGAATCTTTTTCTAAAAGTGCAAAAACATTTTTTGACGTAACAACGTATAATAAATTGATTAACGCCGGATGCACGCACGAAAAAGTGTCCCGTTACGCTGTGTCCCGTTACGCTCATTGTACGCTTGCGTCGCATTTATATCTCTTCCACTCGATTGGAACAACCATCGATTTGACTTTTTCGAGGCACATTAAACTTAAAACACTCCCATTCGTTTCCTACTTTTCCTATCATCGTCCTATCCTTAACAGAATAACACATATTGAAAGAAGTTAAATAGCAAACATGTATAAAAGTTATAGTTAAAATAATCTCTTCGTTAAGGTAATAAACATATTTGAATTAATGAGTGCAAATAAAAGTAAATTTATCAATTAAATTGTAGATTTCATTTCACTCCTTCTTTGTATCCATACAAAATAGTGATAATTCAATAAAAATGATTCAATTTTATTCATAAAAGTATGAAATCATTTCATCAATGTTTTGTTATGACGTTATCAAGTTAAACTATCGTCCGTAAACCGTCTTTTCAGACAACCAATTTTTTTTTTCTGTGTTGGGAGACTTCTGAGGCCCAAGGGCATGTGTTGAAAACATGTATTTTGTAAGCATGCAAATAATAAGTTGGTGGTTATGAGCATCACGAAGTTGTTCTGCGACCAATCTCATGCTGACGTGTGACGACCCAACTGACGTCAGCTGCTGAGCAGCTATGCGGTGGGCTGAAAGGGCAGTGAATAGGAAGAAAAAGTAGTGCCATTCACCGGTTCATCTTGCAACACACGATGCGCGTCACGGACTGAAACAAAAAAATTAATAAATTCAAATTAGCGGTCGTGTGCAGAAGTTCCTCAAGGACTCTATCTCACATACCTACACTCAGCGATGCCTTATGGGTCTAACATCCAAAAAAACCATTCGCTACCAACAGTACATTCAGAATAAACACACTGCGTTAAGCGCTACTTTTGGAACTTCTCAGCCATATGCCAATTATGTGTGAGTGGAAAATACATTCATTATTTACTCGCTTGCCCATTATTTTGTATAATTTTTTCTCTTTTACATATTGTTTTCATTTATTTAAGTGCAATTGTTTCCGCCCTGAATTTTTCACTTGAAAACTCCCCTCCCCACCCTTTTCCAAACCTCGGTGTGATTTTGTAGTGCTATAATTACTCATCACAAGAACATTAATAAACATGTATTCGAAAAGGTTTTAAACATTTTATTGAGGAATTCATTAAATTTATATGATTTTTTAATATGTTTTGAGCCAAAAATTTTTTTAAAAACCATAAAACTTTAAAATAAAAGAATTGGAGTATTATTCCGAATTTTAAAAATGTTTATTTACCAGAACTCGATAAATACTTAATAATTTATACAGTTACTAGATAATGCCCGGCATGCGTTGCAATGCCTCAATTAATATTTTTTTTGTAATTTTTAAACGTATACTAAGCATCTCTCTTTATCTCTATAATTCTCTATCTCTCTATGTATATCTCTATAACTCTCTCTTTCTATTTATATCTCTATCTTTCTATATATCTTTCTAGCGGACCCGACAGATATTGTCCTGCCCAAATGTACTTTTTGTGAGACATGGATATGGCGGTAAGTATTTCTACGCTGGACATTTCGTATCTTCTCATTATACATACCCCTCCTCTTGGGCACGCCACTGCCGTTACCAAAAACCTTTCCCATGGTTACGCAGAAGGCAACAACAATGCAAAAGCCCGTTGCCATGGAGGCTAATTATCAACAATGCTTAGTTTTTTTGCTTTTAAAGCGTGTATTTTTAGTTTTTCTTAACTCAGAATCGAGATAAAATATCCAATTGTGAATATATACCATCCTCGAATCCCCGTGAACTCACACACAAAATTTCATCAAAATCGCGTACAAACAGACAGACAGAAAAAGTACTGTTTTATTATAGTAAGATAGATAGATTATTCTTACATGTTCGCATCCATGCAGTATATGAAAAATCAGCATGCATAGCCCCACACCTATAACTATACGTATCTGCTGCCCACGACTTTTTCCGCATGGAATTTTGTATTATCTTGCACCATTTAGAAATTTAAACATTATTACATAACAGTTGATACAGTTGTAGTAGTTTTGTTATGTTCACAAATGATAATTTTTCTCACCTCTATTTCAGTCTTTGCAATAAAAATATGTTACTACCTAAATTTTGAGTAAATATGTTTCTACTTTCAAATGTAATGACGGGAAGACACTTCATAAAATGTCTTTGTAGACCACATTTACTGTTTTTTCCGTCTCGAGCTAGAATGTAAAGATTGTCTGCATTACTGACCCGCGAGCAAGCTACATACATTTCAGAGAGAGAGAGAGAGAGAGAGAGAGAGAGAGAGAGAGAGTGAGAGAAAGACACCTATTGAATATCTAACTAATGTTTTTATGAGAGCATATTTTCATTAAATAAATCATGAAATCATTCAACGATAAAAGCTGTTTATTTAATTAAGCGGACGGGTTCGCTCCAAGGAGAAAATTGACGCGGCGAGACCTCGTGGACATAGAGAAATGACACACACTCACTATTTGTGTGGCTATGAAACATGATTTTTTTCTGCAATTTAAAATGTAATATAGAAAAAGGGTATTGAAAATTGAAACAAATATGGCGACACTATAAACTGTCAAGATCTTTATTTTTTTCTTACTCTCTACTTAGTTCCTTACAATAGCAAAACTTAATGGCTTCTAATAATGCGTTGCAATTTTTGCTTTTAAAGCGTGTTTTTTTAGTTTTTCTTAACTCAGAATCGAGATAAAATATCCAATTGTGAATCTAAACCATCCTCACTATTTGTGTGGCTATGAAACATGATTTTTTTCTGCAATTTAAATTGTAATATACAAAAAGGGTATTGAAAATTGAAACAAATATGGCGACACTATAAACTGTCAGGATCTTTATTTTTTTCTTACTCTCTACTTAGTTCCTTACAATAGCAAAACCTAATGGCTTCTAATAATGCGTTGCAATTTTTGCTTTCAAAGCGTGTTTTTTTAGTTTTTCTTAACTCAGAATCGAGATAAAATATCCAATTCTGAATCTAAACCATCCTCGAATCCCCGTGAACACACACACAAAATTTCATCAAAATCGGTCCAGCCGTCTAGGAGGAGTTCAGTGACATACACACGCACACAAGAAATATATATATAAAGATTTAAGCTAAACGTGTTTTTTTATCGTTTACATAAATTGGGCCTTGATATTTGAAGTAAGTAGGCAACACATAATTTTTTTTTTCAACGTTTACTTATGACACCTTTTTTTTTTTTTGGCGTTATGCTTTGGCTAAAAAAAATTTAAAAATTAATTAAATATTTTAATAAAATATTAAAATAACATATCAATTAAAGTTTCCGATTGTTTGCTTGCTTACTATAGGTACATATCTACAGTTTTACTCCGATCTCGAAGAAATTTTGTACATTTGCCGTTCGAAACACGAAGAAGGTCACCCTCCGCATGAGATTCCGAGAAAACCACTGGAAAAAGCAGAATTTTGATAATTCTTGATAAAATTTCGCTATTTCACTGTTGGTGCTTTCTTCTTTTCTATGACAACGGGATTTGGCATTGTGTTCTGCCTGTAGACCACAGTAGCGAAGCACAGGCGCATCAGATAGTTATGTGCATAAATTTACGTGCTTACGTTTTCAAGATTAGCTTGTGAACAACTTAAGAACTCGAGAACTGATGTAGACATTAAACTAATATTCAGATAGTTGACTTAAAGGTGGCTCGTTCACCAATGCCTCAGTCTGGCTCAAATCGACAAAGGTTATCGCCGCAAACAGGTTTATAAAAACAGTCTTGGGAATCAAATTTGGAATGCAACTTCAAGGACAAACCAGGATTTTTTTAAATAAAGAACCTGTAAATTTAATAATAACATATTCTGATATTCATTTTTTTCAAACTACAGTTGAAAATATATCTCTTAAATGCTTAAGTTTTGTGCTCACACGTGATAGCGTAAATGTGGAAACTATTTTTATTCTTAATTAATTTGGATTATTCAGGCCCTCGCTTTTACTACTGGAGGCTAATTGGTGTTACGGATAAAGGTAATATCAGATTGTAAACTTAACTCATCGACGCTAGAGTCGAAAATAATTACCTGTGATTCGATCCTAAGACTTTGTGAACGAAGGAAACATATTTGTTTTCTCGGAGGTCACCACCAATGGCGAAGCCTAAAGGACGGAGTTTTTGTAAACTATCCAGGCTGCACCAGGCTTCAGGCACTGTTTTCCAAAATACTCCATCTTTCCTACTATTAATATTATAAATGCAAAAAAAAAACCTGCTTGTTGGTTTTTTGGTTTGTCCTTCTTTCACGTAGCAACTAAACAACGGATGGACATTATTTCTTTGCACATAGATAGTTTATTGGCCGGAGAGTGGCATAGCCTACATTTTGTCCCGGAAAAAGTATGGTTTTTATGGAATGGATTCGGGGATTGTTTTATATTGTATTGTCAAAACTTTATTTATATCCATGGTAACGGGCTATTGTATTTCTGATAACTTCTGCGTCTCCATGACAACGGCCATTGCATTGTTTTCTTGCAGTTCAAGTTGGATTTGTCGATTAATTAATATTTCAAATACATTTTGACTTTTTTTACTATATTTTTGAAGTGTTTTAATACCACGCATAAGCAAATCAAGTTTTTTAAAAGTGTCATCCCAAGTAATAGCAAAAAGACTCTCGCGATCGCTAGAGTGTATGGAAGATAATGAACATGTCATGTCATAAAGACTTTCAACTCGGCCGTGATGTTCCTTATGTTACGTAGCCATCAAATGAGGAACATTTTTTCCGAAAATCAGCTCCCAATGGTCCATTTTTAGCCCGGGTAACGCTGGGTGATTCAGCTAGTTTAAAAGAATTCAACTAAACAGAGAGATACGATTAGTTAAGTATGTTTTGTATTATTTTCAAAGTTATCTTTACACTATATGATGTTTTAAAACTCATAATAATTTTTCTTATATGATCCTTAGTATGCAATAAAAATATTACTATTTTTTACACAAAATTATCTGGTGCAGGATAAAATGTTTTACAAAAGAACGTTCATTATAGAAATGTAGCTCAGTTATTTAGTTTTTTATATGTACGTTATTTAAGTACCTATTACTGTAAATTTACTACTATATACCCACTTCATTTGTTGTTGGGTCAAATATTTTGCAATTATATATTTACTACACGATGTATTGAAGCTGTAAAATGTCATGCCAGGGATCACAAAAAGAAAAAAAAATTAATAACGTTTTGCCACTATGAGATAACACATTTCTAGTTACAAAAATTTGGAAAAAACCAGTAAACGGAAGAGAGCTATACATTTAGGGAAGAAGCCATTAAAAAAAAGCAATGACGAGAAATTGCAGTAACCAATATGACATGTGACACCGTGCCTTGAGAAATGTATAAAAGTGCAAAGTTATAGATCCCTATCGACAATAAAATAACTCTAAATAAATTTTCACAGCTAAGTAGTGACTGTGTGGCGGAGAGTATAATATATATTTTACTTGTTCCGCACATACACTGTGAATGAAGTAATCTAGCTAAATGTGTGCCTCTTTCAGAAGGCCTGTCACTAACTCCTCAACCTCTCGACCTAGCCGTGCGCTCACCAGTAACATGCTGCGATTGGAAATGGCGAATCTATTTATGTCAGGCATGTAAAAGACCCATCTTTCTCCTAACGAGGATAACACCCTAGCAGGATCATATGCCTGGGGGAGTATTGATGAATTTATGAGGTGTGAACCTAAGTTACATGTCACTAGTTTAACCTCCTTTATTAAAACGTTTATATTAAATTTCAAATTTATTGATTACTTTTACTGTACAATTTTTGGGTATCTTTTATTTTCTGCATTATTTTCTACATGATTTGTGTAACATCTTACAAGGTGTTAGGAGTGGTTTCGTGAATGCGACGGGAGTCAAGGAACGGAAAAGTGTCATCACGGTGCTGCTATCTGTGGCGGATGGCTCGAAGCCAAGCTCACAGTACCAAAGGTAAACTTTAAAGTATTAGCTGATTAATGAATTTTAAAATTATTGGTCGTGTTTTAATAAAATACGTGCTCGAAAATCAGGTACCGAAGCCAGGGTTTAGTATTTTTTCAATTCTTTTTTGCTTGTATTGGGGCCATTTGATTACATAGTTTAACCTTTCGCTCTGAAAATCGAAGTTCGATGATCGACGTAGCTGCTCCGGCAACGAATTTCAGTAATGATTTCTACATGTGTTTCGCGTCAAGAAATGAACTTATTCGTGTATTAATCATGCTCGACATTAATTTTAAAAAAATTACGTTGAATTTCGAGTGGCGTATAATAAGTGTATTTTTAAGTTGAGAATACCTTAATTTGATCGTTACCGAGGTAACTTGTTACATATCTTTGGCGAGTACAAACAGACTCCCTCGCATTTTTTTGACGTGACAACGTCTTATAAATCTATGAACGCCGGCTGCACGCACGGAAAAATCATGACTCGTTGTCACGTTCCGCCTGAGCCGAGCGTGCAAGAACCGGCCAACCACCGTGCGAGAAAATCTTCTATAGTACCTATCAAACAGGTTAAGGCGGGCTTTTTAACTAATTGTTCGTGATTATATTTAAACAAATTATTTGAATTAAATTTGCAAAAACTGTAAATAATATTTCAAAATTAAAAAGTATTCAATTTTTCATCAATGTTTTCTTATGACGTTATCACGTAAAATAATCGTCAGTAAACCGACTTTACAGACAACCCCCAATTTTTTTACATTCCAATGAATGAGAGTTTTGATGGTTTAGCAAATGGAACTGTGTGATGTGTGCTGTGCATGTTCCCCGTGATGTGTTGAAACAACAGACGGTGAGCAGTGTGATTACGGCCACCGACGGCCATTGTTGTTACAGCCTCGTACTTGAAGCAGTGCTCCAGGAGCGATCCCGACTTCAACGGCTGTGTGCTGAGGAATGGAATTGCTGCTATTCCGTCCCTTGTTCACGGTAAGTTGTTCAGTTACTCATCACACGGTAACGGCAATAGTTGCGAGCTCAGGATCAACGTAGCAACAAACCTCATCCAGAACTTTGTCCAACACAAAAAACATTCAAGTTAGTTACAGAAAATAACTCACAGTATTAAAATATTTCGTTTGTTTACATATATATATATAGTATGTGTAACAACTATATGAGGACGCAAAGAGGACCTTGTTTCAATTTATGACGATAAAATTAGACAATGTTTAAATTAATAATGTACACAGAATTAAAGTATTTTTACAACTTATGTACAAATAACTTTATGACTTATAGGCTGTGCCGAAATAGGTGAAACTGGTAAGAATATTGGTGTTACACCCAAATTTGTAACAATGATGTAACCGAAAAAAAAGTCATTTTAATACACTTAACTTCTTAGGATTAGAAGATACCTGAGCATTTAGGGTTATTTCCTAGTACCAGAATGAAATCCACAAGCACGTATTCACAAACAAATCTGCAGGGCCATGTTTTTTACGCGAAAATATTTCCAGACCATCCGCTTTGTATTAAAACTTTTTTTTTTTTGGCATTTTATGCTTTTCGTCGTGTGGCTGGGTTCACTCCAGGCACATGCCGGCCAATCGCGGAAGGGAACACGTCCTGAAATGGCACCGGCCGAACAGGGCGGCGACTCCTATTCGCAGGCAAGGCCCGCCGATCGCGCGGGAAATTAAGGAGCCAGTCTCGTCAGGGGTGTATGTGTGTTAGTGAGGCGGGATGATAAGCGCGATGCTCGCTGGTGCTTCTAGCGCAGTGTCTCCTCTGGACTGGCGCGCAGTCTTCTCGTCGTCACAGGACAACTGTGAAATTTTAGCTGTGACCGTAACATTATATGGCCGAGAAATGGAGAGGAAGGTGTAATGCAAATCCCTAAAGTGCTTTTCAGGATATGTACTGGTTGTTATAGGCCTAAAAAATTTACTCTGAAAACATGCGTTTTAGAAATTTTAACTCTTCTAAACATACAGTTTTAAAAACTTAATCCGAAATCAAAAGTTTTTTCCGGCCCTCGGCGAACTCTTAAATGCTTTTCGTAAGCAGACTCCACTCGGATACGTTGAGTGGTTTTTGAAAAAGGCGTTTGTTTTTTCCTGAAGCTCTGCGCACCGTGCGTGTGTGTCTAGGGCAGGCGGGGGCCTTAATTCGCCACGCGGGTGCAGGGGTTACCCGGTGCGATAGGGTCGTGTTTCGTGTGGTCAGTGGCGTAGCCAGGATTTGTGTATGGCGGGTGTTAAGAAGCATGCCCCCCCCCCCCCCCCCCTGAATTAAAGTGATGGGTTGGCGGGGGGAGGGGGTGTTCTCCCCGGGGAAAATTTGGATTTTAAAGTGTAAAATAATGCTATGTTAGCAGTTTTCGGTACTTAAATTTAAATATTGTAATGGTAATTTTTTTATTAATTTTAATATGAAATTTATTTGAGTGATGAATAAGAAATTAATTAAAGATTTGGTGCTAAGGAGGGGTGGGGGTGGGGGGGTTGAACCCCTAAACCCCCCCTCCCTGGCTACGCCCCTGTGTGTGGTCGGTGTGTGGTTCCCTCCGACTGAAAGGGTGGTCTCTGTGGCGCGCGCAGGCGAGCCGAAGCTGAAGGTGCCGATGCTGGACCCCCTGAAGGTGGAGCACGTCAGGCTGGAGCAAGGCGACGGGCCCGTGGGCATCACCCTGGACCTCACCGACGCCCTGGTCTACGGCCTCAAGAACACCGAGCTCAAGGCCGCCAAGTGAGTAGACCCGGACCGACAACCACCACCACCACGACTTCATTTTTCCTTATGGACACGAGCCAGTTGCAGTTTTTTTTTTTTTTTCACTGTCTGTCATGTCTTGTGTCCCGCTGTCCCACAATTCCCTGTCTAGTTTCATCTACCTGTCCATCTGTTGCACGTCAGCTGCTTCAGGCTTGTTCTCTTTAAGTTTTACTACATATTTTTTTTTTTAATTCTTTAATTTTTCCCATGACGAACAGTCCAAAACTTCAGTGACGTACGTTCAAAATATTTGAATCAAATCAGAATTTCCCATTGCATGACTCATTTGGAGAACAAACTCATGACAATCATAATCCATATTCGTTCTCCGTTGGATCGAATAAAAATAAATAAAAGACACCCGAGTTGTAGTCTACCGCACGAGGCAGTTTACGACACTGTCACTCGCAGTGGCCGGCTGTCCTGATCTAAAGGGCAGACTCGCCGTCCGGATCTCGGGGTGTGGAGCGGCGAAGGAATGGAATTGGCGAAGGGAAAACGGCAACACCCCGAGAAAAACCCCGCAGACCACAACACCGCCCGGGAATCGAACCCGAGTCGGCTGGTTGGGAGGCCGGTGTTCTGTTGAATTTATTTATCTAAAAGATAAGTGCCACAATGGCAGTGTGCCAATCATATCCCCCCCTTAATATTGTATTTATATGTCACACAGAGTCATTGTGAAACTGTAGTTGTGGTTGTTGGTGTATTAAGACAACACAAATAACATCCTTGTCTTACCCGGGATTCGAACCCAGAACCCCAGCACCTTAGCGCGGTGTGGTGTCGACTGCGCTTCGGAGACCGACACGCACCTCTACAATTGGCGCACATCTACACAATGGATCCGTCATCCCACGAATCAAATGTGAACGTAAATCGGCAATCAACTTGGCTTGAACTGAAGACAGGCAGGCAGTAAAGCTGTCAACTGCTTGGACTAAGATTCCAAATACCTGCATTACTGAAATGAATTCATCTTCTGTGGACCAGTGCACGCTGATTTTTACAAGGTTAGGTTCGATTTCTGTACGTGTGCATCGATAATGTGTTAGGTTGGCTAACAGGCTAGAAGAGACGTTTCAATGGGGCTTAGAGGTTAGCAAAATGGGCTATGCCACGAATTAAGTGGTGGCTCGTTAGTTTGGTCAGTTTTGCGGGTAGTGCGAGCTGCTCCAAATTTTTAATACTCTATTTTTTTTTGTTTTGTTATTTTCTGGCAAGCGACAGTCACTTGCCTACATGTTAGCTGCTTATAGCGAATGCATATGTGGTTATTTCCTACACAACCAAAATTTTGCATACGTCGTGGATATTAGTTGGGTTTATAAGCTACGCAAGAAACGCAATGACGTAAGACGCAATAGACGCAAGAAAATAAATCACGAACTTCGCAAGACACCACCAACAATACAACTTGCAGTCGCATTCCTGTAGAAAACACATTTCTTCTCCGTATCTAGAAAACTTAAGAACACGCCAATAATTTGATTAATAAGATTTATTTCCTTTCAAAATGAGAAACTTCTACATTTGGAAACGTGATGTAAGTATAACATAGAAACGTGGCCTTCTATGATCATGAAATGACATACGTCTTAAAAATTATTTCGTAGCCGTCACTTCAAACATGGACAGCGTAAATGCAAGTTGAAACTAAGGAACTAAAATTTGGCCGATGCTAGAGGTTTTGCTTATTTTATTATTTTTTTTTTTTTGCTGTTTTGAGTATTTTATAAACGAAAACGGACACTTTAAACGATCGTTGTAATTTTTACTTCTTGCATTTTTTTTTTTTTTGCATTTCTGGCGTTAATTAATAACCCGACCTAAGCAACGCTGTGTGGTGCTATGGACAGGGGCCGACTCAGGATTGACTTCTGTTGTGTTAGAGGAGGGGGGGGGGACGGCATCGGTTGTCTGGACCTAGTATGATAACTGTTTATTACTTCAGAAGTTGTATTATTCAGTGCATATTTTACCCTTCTGGGTTGTGGTGGGGGGGGGGGGGGGCAAGTGCCCTGTCCTGTCTCCAAATCCGCCACTTGCTATGGGCTTAAAATTATGGTTGTAGCTTGGCGTATAATGTCGATGTTAAACTACTCCTGCAATAAAATTACTTCGTTCAGTGCGATCCATCTATACTCACTGCTTATCTGACATCTAGCAGCCATTTAGGAAACTTAACTCTCTAGAGTGATGTTTTTGTTTTGTTTATTTTACCACCGTTATGTGGAAGGAAAAGTTTTAAATCCTGCCTGAACAGGCATTTCAATATATAATAGTTTGTAGAGTGGTTGTTTGTTCTGAAGCTGAATTAAAATCGTTAGCAATTGGTTAACAAAACAAATCGCAGCAAAACAGAGAATAATATACGAATTTATTTTTAAATACATACAAGTAACAGGCTGGGAAAAATCTTAGAAATGCCATCTGTAGTGAATATCGTTTAAACTACCATAAAAACTAAACGTCTGCAAGGAATGAGCATTAAACGTAGTTATAATCAAGAATTGTTTTGCTGTTTTGATAGAAAAGTAGGGGGGGGGGGGAAGAGTTAGTTCTCATTTCGACTTCAGTCGGTTGCAGGGCGAGGACTGTGCACGCCATGTCCGTACCTCCCGTGGTGATGACCGTACCTCCCAGGGTCATGTCCGTACCTCCCTGGGTCATGTCCGTACCTGGCGTGGTGATGTCCGTACCTCGCATGGTGATGTCCGAACCTCCCGTGGTGATGTCCGTACCTCCCAGGGTCATGAATGTACCTCCCGTGGTGATGTCCGTACCTCCCGGGGTCATGTCCGTACCTCCCGGGGTCATGTCCGTACCTCCCGTGGTGATGTCCGTACCTCCCGTGGTGATGTCCGTACCTCGCGTGGTGATGTCCGTACCTCCCGGGGTCATGTCCGTACCTCGCCTGGTGATGTCCGTACCTCGCGTGGTGATGTCCGTACCTCGCGTGGTGATGTCCGTACCTCGCGTGGTGATGTCCGTACCTTGCGTGGTGATGTCCGTACCTCCCGTGGTGATGTCCGTACCTCGCGTGGTGATGTCCGTACCTCGCGTGGTGATGTCCGTACCTCGCGTGGTGATGTCCGTACCTCGCCTGGTGATGTCCGTACCTCGCGTGGTGATGTCCGTACCTCCCGTGGTGATGTCCTTACCTCGCGTGGTGATGTCCGTACCTCCCGTGGTGATGTCCGTACCTCGCGTGGTGATGTCCGTACCTCCCGTGGTGATGTCCGTACCTCGCGTGGTGATGTCCGTACCTCGCGTGGTGATGTCCGTACCTCGCGTGGTGATGTCCGTACCTCCCTTGGTGATGTCCGTACCTCGCGTGGTGATGTCCGTACCTCGCGTGGTGATGTTCGTACCTCGCGTGGTGATGTCCGTACCTCCCGTGGTGATGTCCGTACCTCGCGTGGTGATGTCCGTACCTCCCGTGGTGATGTCCGTACCTCGCGTGGTGATGTCCGTACCTCGCGTGGTGATGTCCGTACCTCGCGTGGTGATGTCCGTACCTCGCGTGGTGATGTCCGTACCTCGCGTGGTGATGTCCGTACCTCGCCTGGTGATGTCCGTACCTCGCGTGGTGATGTCCGTACCTCGCGTGGTGATGTCCGTACCTCCCGTGGTGATGTCCGTACCTCCCTTGGTGATGTCCGTACCTCGCGTGGTGATGTCCGTACCTCCCGTGGTGATGTCCGTACCTCCCGTGGTGATGTCCGTACCTCCCGTGGTGATGTTCGTACCTCCCGTGGTGATGTCCGTACCTCGCGTGGTGATGTCCGTACCTCGCGTGGTGATGTCCGTACCTCGCGTGGTGATGTCCGTACCTCCCGTGGTGATGTCCGTACCTCGCGTGGTGATGTCCGTACCTCCCGTGGTGATGTCCGTACCTCCCGTGGTGATGTCCGTACCTCGCGTGGTGATGTCCGTACCTCGCCTGGTGATGTCCGTACCTCGCGTGGTGATGTCCGTACCTCGCGTGGTGATGTCCGTACCTCCCGTGGTGATGTCCGTACCTCCCGTGGTGATGTCCGTACCTCCCTGGGTGATGTCCGTACCTCGCGTGGTGATGTCCGTACAACGCGTAGTGATGACCGTACCTCGCGTGGTGATGTCCGTACCTCGCCTGGTGATGTCCGTACCTCGCGTGGTGATGTCCGTACCTCGCGTGGTGATGTCCGTACCTCGCGTGGTGATGTCCGTACCTCCCGTGGTGATGTCCGTACCTCGCGTGGTGATGTCCGTACCTCGCGTGGTGATGTCCGTACCTCGCGTGGTGATGTCCGTACCTCCCGTGGTGATGTCCGTACCTCCCGTGGTGATGTCCGTACCTCCCGTGGTTATGTCCGTACCTCGCGTGGTGATGTCCGTACCTCGCGTGGTGATGTCCGTACCTCGCGTGGTGATGTCCGTACCTCCCGTGGTGATGTCCGTACCTCCCGTGGTGATGTCCGTACCTCGCGTGGTGATGTCCGTACCTCGCGTGGTGATGTCCGTACCTCCCGTGGTGATGTCCGTACCTCCCGTGGTGATGTCCGTACCTCCCGTGGTGATGTCCGTACCTCCCGTGGTGATGTCCGTACCTCGCGTGGTGATGTCCGTACCTCGCGTGGTGATGTCCGTACCTCGCGTGGTGATGTCCGTACCTCGCGTGGTGATGTCCGTACCTCCCGTGGTGATGTCCGTACCTCCCGTGGTGATGTCCGTACCTCGCGTGGTGATGTCCGTACCTCGCGTGGTGATGTCCGTACCTCGCGTGGTGATGTCCGTACCTCGCGTGGTGATGTCCGTACCTCGCGTGGTGATGTCCGTACCTCCCGTGGTGATGTCCGTACCTCCCGTGGTGATGTCCGTACCTCGCGTGATGATGTCCGTACCTCGCGTGGTGATGTCCGTACCTCGCGTGGTGATGTCCGTACCTCGCGTGGTGATGTCCGTACCTCGCGTGGTGATGTCCGTACCTCGCCTGGTGATGTACGTACCTCGCGTGGTGATGTCCGTACCTCGCGTGGTGATGTCCGTACCTCGCGTGGTGATGTCCGTACCTCGCGTGGTGACGTGTGCGGGGATTGGCTGGTTGCAGCTTCGACCTGAAGAATAAGGAGCTGTCTGTGGACATCGCGGTCAAGGACACCGATCTACAGATCATCTCCAAGTACGGCATCAAAGGGAAGGTGTTGGTGCTGCCCATCAACGGCGAAGGCGACCTGAACCTTACGTTGAGTGAGTGCTGGCCTCCGTACTGTTACAAGTGATTCCTTTGGGATACAGTTGCCAAGAAATTGTTTGTAATACTACAAGAAAGTTATTGCATCTTTGTACAATACATGGCTATTTTTTTTAATACATGAAATACTCAATAGTTCTTGCAAAAATTGTCACAATATTAATTTTAATTGATGTTTCATACAAGCATAATTTTTTTAACCATATAAAAGACAATAGGATATTAATAAATAAGATTTTTTTGTTTATTAATATGCCCAGTTAAACTAAACAGCTATTACGAATAATACTTTAACTATTGGAAGTACTGGGACAACACAAAGCAGTAATGTCCGGGTAAGAAGCTGAAACCAGTATGAAACCACTATTTTGTATTGATACAGTTAATTTTTCATGTAAATGTACAAATTTACAAATATCTGTGATTCTACATAAATGTTCATGTCCCATTTACAAAAAAAAATAGAGTGTAGTGCACGAATGTTATAGTTACAGGTGAAATGTAGTGGCAATTGGAATTTATTGGTACCTAACAATTGAACTTCAGTGGACTTTCCCCCACTGTCAATCATCAGTTCACGAAATAAAGTGCATCACAAACAACTTAAAACTGCAGGAAAAAAATTCAAAAGCCACATACCTATCAATAGTCTGAACTCACATTTCTGATCTCATTTAATATATCTGCTCAATTTACAAACTACTCATACCGTGGGTTTGAAACCCGAGTGCTAACTCGCGAAACTGACATCAATTAAGAACATAATCTCATGGACTCATTTTAATTATTATCTAAATCATAAACTAAATGCTATACATGAAAGTTGTCGGGAATGGGCGGTACTGAAACTCTCCTATGAGCCTGGGTTCGATCCTCGGATATGGCTATCGGAACACGAATCCCCCAACTGCTGTGAGGAGATTACGGTGCGCTACACAAAGTGTCGCGGTGTCGTCTGAACAGGGAAAAGGGCTGAGTAAAAATCAACGCACAATCAAGAAGCCATAAAGCCACAGAGAAGATGATACAAAGCCGGACTGGGTTTATAAACAAGGAAAAAAGTCAGTTCATGGTGAACAAATACTTGTCAAAAAATTAGCCCAGTTTTTTTAGAGTGTAGAGACATATGATTAATTAAAAGAAAGCCTATTTAATAAAAATCTAACCGAACAAAATGTGCCAAATGGCACTAGCTAACGCCGCTATAGCGGCGTTAAAAAGTGAAAACCTAACCAGCACAGAATATTAAAAAAGAAAT
The DNA here is from genome assembly GCF_032445375.1 of Bacillus rossius redtenbacheri. Taxonomy (NCBI): domain Eukaryota; kingdom Metazoa; phylum Arthropoda; class Insecta; order Phasmatodea; family Bacillidae; genus Bacillus; species Bacillus rossius. The sequence goes on along the minus strand of NC_086333.1, from coordinate 69,197,522 downwards.
AGCATACAATAAAGTGAGATGGCAGGGAAGTCAACCTGAACTACTCAGGGAGACAATAGTTTCTGAAAAAATCGTAGTGGTCTACTTGGTTAACTTTGCGAAGACTCTAGAATTACTAATTTTATTAATTAATTTTTATGTTTGTGACATTGTTTGTCTTGTGGTTAATAATAGTTCTTGTTATACTGTATATTATCTTCCTGAATAATTTTCGGGAATTCGTAGAAAATATGGTATAATTAAATGTTGCTAAGAGACCGTGGGTGCTCCGCCTGCTATGGGAACCTGAGAACACAGTATTTCGTTTTATTTAGCATGTTGAAAACTTATATTCCAGACTATATATACTATTAAGTTTTAAGTTAAGTAAAGACAACAGTTTTATGTTACCAGTTTAAACACGTTAGCATTATATTTCATGACTAAGCTGCGTAATTTTTTTTAAAAATTATATTGCTGTGAATATGATACAATCAAAGTGTATGTATATATATTAGGCCAAACAGGTTAAAATTTAGCAGACAAAAATTTTAAAGGCAGTTTGCAATAGCTTACAATAATTTTTGGCAAATTAAAACATTTAAATATTTTCCCTGTCAAAAAATTTGACTCAATATATTTTTCTCGCATTTAACCCATTATTTGAATACCATTTTTAAAATTAAATGCAAAGTGCTTTGTTATAATTAAAATTAATATTTACTTTGTTTGTGCAATTAAATTTATAAGTATCATTCTTTTTTTGGAATTGTTTAATTGAAAATGTAAATAGAAGTGTAGTTTTCTTTATAAAATTAATTCTTTTATTTTATGTGAACACTATGATTTGAAACGTTAAAAGGACTTAAATACTTGTGAGATAGACATTATAAGGGTAATTTATGTTAGATTGGAGTGTTTTTTTTTTGTTCTTACATTTTATTCACCGGGAGATCGTGATTTAACATCATGCCTAAAAATAAAAAAAGGCAGAAGCAGATAAAAGGTTTTATCAAAACCAGCGTGCGAATGAGGGGCCAAACAGTGTCAGCGAACGGATGCGAGAGTATATGACGCGGATAAAAAGGCTTTTTTGTTCATTTCAGATCATACCCGCATCCTTACTATTCTCAATTATTATATTCTGATCGATAAAAAATGTACAAATAATATATCTCAATCCATACCTAATAAGCAAGACGTTTCACTTATGTCGCTCATTGACCCCACACACACATTTTTTTTACATACCGTTTCTTTTAACGATATTTGATTATATTCTGTTAATGTTAACATAAGTTACCTAAATATAACCTAATAATTAATATTTGTTACTTTAATTTTTTTAAATTTTTTTTCAGAGAACTTTGTCGGGACTTACAAGACCAAGTATGATCTCTACAAGAAGGACGACGGATTGGAGTACATTAAGCTCACCGACAACGAATTCAACTTTGATGTCAGCCAGGTTTTTTTCCACTTCGAAAATTTGTTCAATGGCGACAAGGCTCTAGGTAAGCTATTCATATCAAAATTTGCTTTCTTGTAATTTTTGTGTTTAAAATTTCATTTCATAATAATTTTTTAAAAAAGCTGTGAGATGACAAAATTAAATGTTTTTGAGTTCGTTTAGGTTAACTGCATTTAATCTAAGAATGCGAATAACAACCAAATTTTTTTTGGTCCATTATTTGAGTACATTACCAAGCTAGGGTCAGAAAGATTTTCGGTATAATGGGTAACGGGTACTAATTAAAGGACGTTGAAGGTTACGCTAAGTCTCAAAAAATTGTTCCACACCTAATTTTTGTTTATTTTGCTACAGTTTGTTAAATGGAGTGAACTAAGCTCAAATGAATAAATTCAATACCTCAACTGTCGGGTACATCATCACCATCATCATCAACAACTGCTTCCAGCCTGTGGCCGGGTCAGCCAAGTAACATGCCTCCATTTTCCTCTTTCCCTCCACCATTCCTCATCTCTCACTTTATTACAGTCTTCTCCTCTCTTCCTGCACTCCTTTAACTATCTTCTCTTCTCATCTCCTCCTCGGTCTTCCTTGGGGTCTTCTTCATTTGGACTTCAAATCCAGAATTTTCCTAGGCCGCCTCTCTTTGCCCATTCTTTGGACATAGAAATTCTATCTCATTCTTTTTTTTTCAATGATCTCATTCAAGTCCCGTACACAGTCGTGTAACATATTTTTAGAATTGTCAGCGGAATGTACTAAGAAGAAACATTATTTTTTACATACATACTAAAATACTGGAATACACATATAAAACCTTTATGATTTTGCATGTGGTCCTTTCTATATTTGAGGTTATTTTTATTATTTTTCAAAAAATATCTCTAAAATGTTTATTATTCGTTTCTTTATTACTTGACATGTATCGTGGTTTGAAATAACTATATATGGCTCTGAAATAAAAAAATGAAGCTGGGCGTCACTGGCGTATGAAAAGTGTGTATGTTCAAACTTTTTAAGCAATAGAGTATTAAAATTAATCCTTTGCTACAATTTTTTAATATAGGCCTATTGAAAGTATCTCGATAGATAACACCTTAAAAATGTTATTAGAAAGTGAGTTTTTAAACAAAGAAGTTATCGTCATATTAACAATAAGTAATGTAAAAATCACTATAACCATAACTTCCGGTTGTAAATAAGGTCGTTTTCGATTTGATTTCTTTAATCATTTATTGTCAAAGGTTGCTCTCACCAAATTCTCTTAATGTTATATTAACTGAAGTGTCTATCCAGAGTGGTGCCACTGTATAGGCGGAATATGTTCACTAATAAACTGTGTGGTTAAGAAATGCCAACATCAGAAATTAACTTTAAAATATGAAGAAAACATAGAAATGTATTAAACATAATAACATTAATAGAAAATAATATTTACGAACACTATTAGTTAAAAAAATATGGAATGGTGTATTAACAGAGTGGCGTTTAGATTATAATAGTAAAATATTTTATTTTGGCATAATTTTTGCCAGTGTTAAATTATTTAATTATCAACGAAATAAACATGGCAACAAAAAAAATACTGCGTATGCCTTGCTTTGATTGGGCAAGTGTGTGTGTGTGTGTGTTTTTTTTTTTATCAATAGAGACCGAGGTTATGATTTTCAGCACTCGAACATTGCAGCTATAGAGTTCAAAACATTTTCAAACAAAAGTGTAAGCATTTTATCATAGTGTTTTGTTTGTTCCGTATTGAAAAATAAATAATATTAAACGCAATATTTATTAATATTCCCATGAAAATCTATGTTGCCAACATTTACTTTCGAAAAGTTAATATTTTGAGTTTGTTAGGTTGCCTCTAAATCCCGCGTAGTTCTTGATTTGCCAAAAAAAAAAAAAAAAAAAAAAAAAACTGAAGAGAGAGTTGGTAAGCAGCACTGATTTGCGATTGTTTATCTTCTTGCTCGCGTCGTGTGTTCAATCGGCGGCGTCGCTCTGTCCCGCAGGCGACAACATGAACGTGTTCCTGAACGAGAACTGGCAGGAGGTGTTGAAAGAGATCAAGCCCGTGGTGACGGAGGTTGTGCGGTCCATCATCAGCAAGATCCTCACCCAGATCGCCGAGCGAGTGTCCTACGACAACTTGTTCCCCAATTGACCAAGCGACTCTGGCGCATTCCCGACTTCCAACCTCCCCCCCCTACTCCCCCACCCTTAACGGTCCGCGCGAGCTGCTCCTCGCTAGTTCCTAGCTGAATCACGAATCGTGCACATGGTGACCCGCAATAAATTCTGTTGTGTTTAAATACAAACGTCTTTTTATTTGTGTGTTGCACACCATGGAAAAAAAATTCCCAGTCTTTAAAGAGCAGAATTTCACAAAATTATTTTTATTTTGAACTAGCTAATGCCTGGCATACGTTGCTATGCCTATTTCAAATATATTTTTTTAAAATTTGTTCGACATAGGTACACATATACAGAACATCTCTATACATGTCTCTCTATAAATCTAATTTTCTTGTTATGTATAAAAATCTCTCTTTATCTTTCTACCGCTCTCTAAACAGATATATCTTATATATATTCATATCACTCTCTCTATATAACTTTATGCAACTATGTTTATATCTATATCGCAATCTATATCACTACCTTTATCTCTCTACGTCTGTAAAAATATCCCTCTCTCTATCCATCTTTGCCTATCTTGACATCTCTTTATATCTTTATTGCTTTTTCTAGATCTTTCTACATATAAATATATGTATACATCTTTACAAAACAGAAGACTAACACACAAAAATTTATATCTATCTTTTAACCTATCTATAATTTTACCTACGTTTTTCCTTTTCACAGATGTGAGTTATGTTTATAAAAATACGCGCGCATTCTAATGCGTCAAACTTTAGAATCAATCGGTGAATAACTATCAGAGGTTTAAGTTTTGAACGAACAACCTTTGCATTTTTATTTATAAAATTTAGTCAATTTGACTGTAAATTAACTAAAACATTATATAAACGATCATTACTATATATTTTGTTAAGTTGGGCACTATAAATTGTTATATTGTTCCAATACTGTACTTAATTCAATGCGTCTCTTAAAAATAATGGTATATTTTCGCTAGTATTAAACAATTTCCACAAAATAAATTTCAGTATAGACTTACTATTACTGCAAATTAATATCATAACCAAGCATACTTGTTTGCTTCAACAAAACTTTGCTGTGATTCATAAAAAAAAATATTTTTTATTAGAACAATAAAGTTGTCTTATAAATTACTTAAGGCCTGAAACTAAGTTATCGTTTATATAACACAATATGTGATGACCATTTTAAAACTTTACCAATAAAATTTTTAAAGTCATTTGTGAAAAGTGAAACATTTCTAAAATATCATTACTACCTTTTTTTTGCTATGCTGTTAGATACTAAAAATTATAATAAAAGCACTTTAATAAATGTTTTAGTATATTTATCTCATTTTAACCCACTTTTTATCGCCATAAAATATATATGTTTTTACTAAATTTAATTTTACAAATAGGTAAGAATTTATTGTTTGACATTTTGTTTAATGTAGTTTTCAAAATTATTTAAATAATATCTACAAAAAGATATTTTCTTCTTCTCAGCATGAAAAACGTGTTGCAAAACACAGATATGTATCAAATCATAGATAGCTTAAATAATCTGTATGCCATCAAGTATTCAAAGTTCCGTACATAGTTTTGGGAGTAAATATTTTTGGGGAATGCCAAAACAAGACAAAAGATTGAAAAACTAAAACCATCTGTACGAAATTTATATCTTTCCCATTACTGACAGACGGTGAGAAATTTAATACCTAAACGGGGATTAATAAAAAGTATACATCTGAATTCAAAACAACAAACTAAGTTCGCAGAAGAAAATAATAAGTTAAAAATGTATGCATGTATCTAAAAAAATATTTTATTACAAAATAGGGACCCCCCCCTGCTTCGCACGGATGCGATCTTCTTATGTGGCGTGATTTAAATTTAATAAGAAAGTACTTACAGGTCTCAAGTTCTCGTTAGTGTCTGGTGTTTAAAAAAAAATCTTTCTATCTTTATATATATATATATATTTCTTGTGTGCGTGTGTATGTCACTGAACTCCTCCTAGACGGTTGGACCGATTTTGATGAAATTTTTTGTGTGAGTTCACGGGGATTCGAGGATGGTTTAGATTCACAATTGGATATTTTATCTCGATTCTGAGTTAAGAAAAAACTAAAAAAAAACACGCTTTAAAAGCAAAAAAACTAAGCATTGTTGATAATTAGCCTCCATGGCAACGGGCTTTTGCATTGTTGTTGCCTTCTGCGTAACCATGGGAAAGGTTTTTGGTAACGGCAGTGGCGTGCCCAAGAGGAGGGGTATGTATAATGAGAAGATACAAAATGTCCAGCGTAGAAATACTTACCACCATATCCATATCTCACAAAAAGTACATTTAGGCAGGACAATGTCTGTCGGGTCCACTAGAAATATATATATGTAGAAAGATATATAGAGAGATAGAGATATAAATAGAAAGATAGAGAGAGTTATAGAGATATACATAGAGGGATAGAGAATTAGAGAGATAAAGAGAGATGCTTAGTAAACGTTTAAAATATTAAAAAATTGATTGGGTATACAATACAAAAAAAATTATTTCTTAACAATGTTAACAACTTTTTTTTTCTCCTGAGACAACAAATAGAGATTTTGTTTACAACTCACGCACGAAAGGGCTACATGTGGAAAGCACTAAACGCTCAAATCCATTCATTTTTAAGACCTATAGTTACGTAGTTTATTAATTGTATGCACCAGTCTCGTATAAGTCAGCGTAAGTCGTGGAAGCTTCCTTAAAACGTTTTTTTTACTACTTGGTTTAAAAAATACATCTAATATCATTACATTCAATTCTAATGTTTTAAACATATAATTTTTCCGGAAGAAATTCTCTAAATGATGGCGGAAAAAAAACATTGTGAAGTTTAAAAGTTAGCTAACAAAGAGATATACGCGGACAGCGACTTTGTTTTACGCTATTTAGAGATGATAAAGTATTTGCGATGCAACACTAGTCAACTGTATAGTTTTAACGTAAACAATCCGGATAAGGGTCAACTTATTATACTATTCTTAGATTAACCGTATACGAGAATTGTAAGTTTATAGTGAAAAAGTGCAAACGCCTGGCTGGCATGCAGCACGCATAACATACTGTTTATTAGAATTGTTTCAAACAGGGGCACTGATTGTTTTGTAAGGTACGCGCCTTTAAAAGTATTTTGAAGGAAAATATATATAATTAAATTTAAAAAGTTTATTTTGACCCTGAGATTAAACATACTTGTTTATAAACGCACATTATACTCCGGTGTTACAAAAAAATTTTAGTAAAAGTGTTCCTTCCAATATTTTAATTAAATTATTTTAGAACAGGTAACATTTGTAAGAATTATTGTATAACTAAGCCAAACATTATTCGGACGTTGTTTTCAATTTAAAACGATTTCTTTATTATTCCCGATAAACAAGTTGTTCAGCTCCGACTTCAGAACCCTTGACTTAGCTTGATTCTTTGCATAGCTACGCATTCACCAGGAGATTCCTTTTTTTTTTTTTTTTTTTTTTACATTTAATTTTGCTTTACTTTGCAAATTAAAGTTATTCGTAAATATTAACGGTAAGCAATAAATTTAAATGTTTTTTTTTTATTTTCTTATGAATATTCAAGTAAAATAATTTTAATCGTTATACCCAAAAAAAAACTAAATTTTGGCCATTTTGGTACATGGGAATCGCCCGCCTTGAAATTTTCTTTTAATTTTAATTTAAACTAGAACATACCGTGTTTTTCGGGTAGTCAGCTATCTATCCTAAAAGAAAAAAAGGCGATTTCGGTTCGATTCCCGTCGAAACCGAATTTTTTCTCACCAGTGTCCGAACACTTGTCACCACCGTCACTGAAATTGTCCGAAATAAAAATTAACGATGTCACGAAGTCTTCATTAATGAATAGTTATTACTCATGGCCAATCGTTTTAGCATTAAAAGTTTATTAAAAATAAAAGTATTTAATTTTAAATTATAAAGCAAGAAGATAAAAATTTGGTGTGATATGATCGATGACATTTGTCCGACCAGCGGTGGGAACTATTTTTTTTTCCACTTGTGGTGAACCTCTTTCGCGGGTCCAGGAGTGGGTGTTGTTCATTTCTGCGGAAGGGAACAGCGAGCCTCTGCAGAATCACCCGGACGCGAGCAGCCCGCGGCGTCGCCTGACGTCACCTGACGCACACGGCTGTCAAGGTGATGACGAACTGCTACAGCGCCATCTGATCCTGTTACCTTCGCCGACAGAGCGCGCTTTGACGCACTAGCGAGCAACTGATCACATTGTTCTGCAGAATTTATTCAAGCTCCATCGAGAGAGAAAAATAAATGAAGCATGCATTTATTTATCTTTTTTTTCTGGTGATTCTGGCTGTAAAATATGATATATGCAATGCATAGAGACCTGCAAAATCTGCGGTTTCGATGGCCTTCAGGATAGACTGCACATACCCCTGTACACTCGGGTAAAATAACGCAAGTTCATTGGCTGCCGACTTGTAAGTCGTCTCAGCTGGGTTTGTCTGTGATTCGATCCTTCTTTGGTTGAGGGTTTATAACTGGTTGAGATTCGTCCAGATGAACAGTAAGCCAATAGAAAAATTATCGAAGAGATATATGTGTTTGAATTCTAGCCTATCACCGAATGAATCCGTGAATTTTGCAGGTTTCTATAATGCACGTCGTTAATAAAATAAACCACTTTCATACCATCTCACTACGCATTTGTTCACAAGGGACGTACTTTTTGAAGTTGTACTTCTTAAAGTGCGTTATACAAAAACATTACTAGGGTAAACTTTTACGATACTCGCGCAGCATGCAGCATAAGTGTACATGATTAAACAAGAGACTACAGACAATTAAAAATGATATAAATGTGATTTTAAATCGTATATTCAAGTGATTGATATTAAATACTAATCTGTATAATTAAAACGTTGATTTATTGAGTATATTAGTTTTGTAATTGTGTTTATAAACTTTTTGAGTGTATTTTATAGTGATTTATTCAAGTGAGTTTATGTTCCCGCTTCTATAATTTATTATCATTATACATTTTTAATTATTACTTTAATTTTTAATTACGTTTTAAATTAGATAAATTATAATAAACACTTAGCATATTAATTGAATTTTATTATAAATTAAATTTTATCTTATTATTTTACTAAATATAATAATTTATTTTATACTAAAGTTAGTTTATATGATATTAATCACTGAATGTTTATTTCAATTCTTTAGTTCGTTTGAATTTATACTATATAAACCGAATTCATAATATTTGTATAGTCCTTTTATTTTTCACGTCTGTTTATTATTTCCATGCAAAATTAAAGTAAGTTTTTCATTACGCTAAGTAAGTCGCCTATAACTTCTAACGCGCGTGCATTAGTACAAGTACCTATTTTTTCTAGTCTGTGTGATTTAACTTTTCTCTAAATTTCACACTTAAGAAAAATAGTACTAATTTTGTACGCACACACAGTCTTAGTTAAAAACTGTGATTTTAAAATAGGTTAAAAAAGGATAAAATTGTTTTCTAGTCTCCGTTTATTTAAAATAAGTTATTACAACTGTTATATAAATAAAAACTACCAATAGTATTTTTCTCAAACCATAATGTAGTAACTCATAATGTAAGTAAAAATACTAAATTACGAATCGCTGGATTCAAATTCATTATTTCTTGTAACACAGATGCAGAAGGTAAAGCTACAGCCAGCAGTAAAATTAATTTTTTGCAGTAACCTTGGTATAATACTTAAGGTATTAAGAAGGCTTAGTTATTGAATTGTGGCTGTTTGGTTGCATAATTTGTAAATATACAGTCCAAGTAAACAAAACTGTATTTGTTTTTAATTAACTATGATGACTCAACAAGTATAAAATCTTTATTTTCTCTTATAAAAAAAACAATTGTTTTCGTAAATAAAATTTACCTAAACATAAATTTTCCAGCTATGTATGGTAAAATACTAAATTTAAAATGAATTTGTTAAACTTTTTTTTGTGAACGACTTGAATGCAACCAGAAGGGATAGATTGGCTTTAGTTTAAGACAAATCTTTGGATTTAGAGATATTATTTCATTGGCACTGGTACGGTACCCAATTGGTTTGGAAAATAAATGTGCGTTTTTGTGCAAAACATAGTCACTGAAAAAGTCTTACATTTGTCTTCATTTACCTACGTCCCGAAAGTAAATAAAGAAATGAATTTTTCAGCAGCTTCCATATTTAACTGCATTTTTAACTCCTCATTTTTCGCCAGTGTTAAAATAAAACATATTAAAAAAATATGAAATTAAAGCAATAATTAACATGTAACCTAACTAAAGTACTTTATTATCTTAAATTAAGTATGATTTTAGTATTTTCTATATGTAATTTTATGACTATTTTATTCCTTCTAGGCTACAAACATCGTTGTCTTAACAAAAATTTTGATACCTTTTATTTTCCTTAACATAAAAAGTCATTTAAAAACTAATTTCACATCATCATGTTCAAATATCATTTATATGTAGTAAGAATCTTCTCAAATAAAAATATACTGCTGTACGTCCTTTGACGATATATTCGCATGTTAAAAATTTGGCTTAAATAATTTGGAACCTTCACTTTCCTTCTTTCTTATATTTTTTATTAAAATGCAGGATGAATCTGAACATGACCGACAAACTTCAAGTTGAAATTTTTACATGACTTATGATCTAAAGATTTTTTCAAGTTTGGCATTCGTCTTTGAAGTAGTAGCTTAACAACATATTTATTGTAAAAAATAGAGAAAAATATTTCAGATGGAGCACTGTGCAACTGATTAATATTATTTTTTTTTTTGTTTTAATCATTATGTTCTACAACCACCGAAAATTTTTTAGCTGTAGCAAAATTATTTTACTGAAAAATTTGGGAGTAACAACTTTATTTTCCACATATTTTGTTACGTTTTAATACATCAAATTATTTCAATCAAATAATTTTCCTACTGCCAAAAAACTTGCTTTGGTTTGAGATTTTTATTTAACTGTATCTTAGTGTTCCATCTTAACTACTTTTTCTATCATTTGCAACAAATTGGTTGTTCACCCCCAACTTCAAAGACAAATACCAGATATGTGAAGCACTTTAGACAAGTCGTAAAGGTTCTTTAACTTATTCTGTCGAGATGAACATGCAGCCGAATTTTGTCGGTCGATTTCAGACTTATTCTTTAAACAAATACATCTGGATTAGACGTCGTATCGAAATCAGTCTAATAAGGTTAAAAAAAGATGAAAGAATTATACTATATAATTAGGGAAACTAAAAAGCTACAAATTAAACTCACCAACCAACACATTTTCCTCTTTGCGAAATATTCGGTTTTGACCCTGTCGAGGATCGAATACGGATAGCATTGAAATGACTACTCAGGCTCCTTCGTAATTTCTGGGGCATCTTGAAGGCGAACATATTTGCACACAAAAACTTATTATGTAAAAATATACTAGTAGTATATCACTAATGTAAAGTTTCTTAGGTTATATTTTATTTATTTATTTCTCACTTATTATACATTTACAAATGTTTACAATCGTCAAATTACCGCATGTAATTTTAAGTGACTAGATGCACTCACATACAAGCTTGCTTTCGTGACTGCTAAATTTCCTGGTTAAGTGAATATTGTTAACAAAGTGTAAAAAAATGGGAAATAAAAATTATTATTATTATTAATAATAGTTCCTCCGGGCGCTGGAGCCGGTGCGTGGTACCGATTTCCTATATGTTGGAGTGTGACGTCATGGCGGCCATCTGGGATGATCTTGACCTTTTACCTTGAAATCTGACCTTGAAATGGGACCTTTAACTTTGACCTTGACCTTTGACCTTTTAGACCTATACATTTGACCTAGGCCTTTTGACTTTGACCTTGACCCCGGCCTTCATTTTGGATCCGCCATTTTGAGTTCTGCATTTAGAATTTCACATCCACCATTTGGTCTTCAGCTATTTTGTTTTCCGCCTTTTTGTTTCCCACCATTCTGTTTTTATAGAACTTTCCATCATTTTTTAACTATGACATCAGCGTTGTAATTCTCGTTACGGTCGCTGTCTTGAAAATCCGTAATTATTATTGAATTTTAATGGGTTGAATTTCAAATGTATAAAAAATCAATTATTCAAATTTTAATAATATATCATGGAGTCCTCGGTTCTAACCCGGTGAGGGCAAATTAAATATGGCGATGGATCGTTCCTCCACGGAAGCCATCGATAGACTGACCTCCCACCACTAATCCAAGGTTTATATATCGCCAGCTAGTATGATGTCATGTCTGCAAATATTTCTCTGCTGGAGGTCATCACCTGGTTTTCATCTGCTAGAGTGCGCTACCGCCACGTTAGTTTAATTTTTACCCGCTAGAATTCAGTAATCGTTTATTACTGTGCCGCCCCCCATCTTGATGTTCCGTCCGACATAATTTAAATTAATGTAAAAAATATTGATTTCAATAAATATGGTGGTAAGTCCTATATAAAGCTTAAATTCCCCTACTACCAGCCTCCAGTAAGCCGTTGATGACATAATATATTGACCGCCATCTTGAAAATGTGTAATTATTAAGCTAAAAATTTGGCAAATATTTTCAAAAATCATTTAAAAACTAACTCAATAATTTACTGATTAAATTCATGGATTTCTATCCTTGCTTCAATACACGGTCAATGCCAAACAAAGTAATTTAATAAAAAAAATGGTTGTCTGTAAAGTCGGTTTACGGACGATAGTTTAACGTGACAACGTCATAACAAAACATTGATGAAATGATTGATCCAGAAGAAAAGGAAATATCATATTCGGCCTGAGACAGCCGTTATTGGTTTTTGCAACCAAACCATTTAGGCATTAAAAATGTATTGTTTGAGGAAGAATTTTTTTTTTTAATTTTTCTATCTTTTGTATGATAAAATATACCTCTGCATATATTTATGAATTAAATTGAAACATTTTTATTGAATTATCACTATTTTGTATGGATGCAAAGGAGTGAAATGAAATGTAAAATTTAATAAATAAATTTACTTTTATTTGCATTCATTAATTCAAATATATTTATTACTTTTGAAATGTTGCGTACGTCATATTTATTTATACAAGAACAATAAAAATATTCCGCTACTGCCCGGATTTGAACCGACATCTTTCAGATCAGATATTAGCCACGCTAACCACAAGACCACGAGGCTAATCTTGAAAATATACATATTTAGTTTCAGATGATATAAAGTCGGAATAAAAAATTTGTTCACGGTAGGGGAATAGTATTATTTCGTTTTTATAACACGATCATAACAAATACGCATCCCAAATACACACAATCTTATTTATAATGTGTTACAATATTTTTTAAAACATTGTGCAAAAGATCCCGGGTTTAATTTGAATTATTATGTGTAACTGTAAAACACCATTGTTGGTTCAAAACGTATTTGAATATTCAACATTACTTTTAAATAACCGTGCCGATTGTGCTGAAAATCGGTGGACGATCGTTAAATTACGTTATATTAATAATTCAAACGACGAAAATATGATTGAAAAGTCAAATCGATGGTTGTTCCAATCGAGTGGAAGAGAGATGCCACGCATGCGTACAATGAGCATGAAGAGAGATGCCACAAATGCGTACAATGAGCAAACAGGGCACATCCGTAGTGGGACATCCGTAGTGGGACACTTTTTCGTGCGTGCAGCCGGCGTTCATCGATTTATTAGACGTTGTCACGTCAAAAATTCCATAAAAGACTGCGACCAAAGCTACCTACTTGGGTTTGCCTCTGTGCCGGTTGGGACAGGATCACTGACTGAATTACGGCGAGACGCGCGTCTGCGCAGATGCCTCGCAGGGCGCAACAGGTTGCGACACGCCCATGTTTGGTGTTGCACGTGCAGTCGAGGTGACTACTTCCTCGATGCTGGCTGGAAGGATCGTGTGCGGTCTCGTGTTACAGACGTCACAGTTTCCAGGTTCGCAGCAATCTAGCAGCTGCTGAGTCGGTTCGGAGAACACAGGAAAGTGTGAAAAACCGTCTGTGCTGAGCGCCTTTATCTAAAGTTTCCTTATAAAGAGCCCAGGTATCCGGCGTGCCAGTAGCTGCACTCGACACTGCTGAAGCTAGGTGTTACACTCGCGTACACGTCGGCAGGATGAAACTAAAACATCTTCTTGCAGGTCGGACGTCAACTGGAGGCACCTGTATGTATGATTGGACTACGAAAGAAAATCGTTCCTTTATACTGTGAGCACTGTTACAGAATACCAATACCTAATTAAACACATTTAAAAGTTAACTTTTATACGACAATATACTGTGACAATATCTGCGACCTTGAAACGACATAAATAATACCTAATTAAACCAAACAAACGAACTTTAATACGTCACTATGCTGAGACATAATGTAGCAAATGGTGATACGAAAATATAGCCAATATAAAACACAAGGACTTACCGTAAGAAGGATGGTGTAAGTATGTGTTGCGTTAGAATTGAAGTGTGACACCGACTCCAAAAATAACAAAATATTGTAATTACATTATACCTACCTTCTTGCGTGGTAAATTCATAGATCGTACCTACATATTGATGAGTCGATTAAGTTGAATATTAAATGAAGAAGAATACGCAATTTTTTTTTACTTTTTAGTGCATATTAATTTGTTTTGGAATATTTTTTTTGTTGTTAAAATTTGTGTTTATGATAACTTAAAACCCTAGAGTTAAGGGGGAGTGGAGGAAGAGAGAGTCAAAAAGCACTGTTTTCGGTAATTACCAGGCTTTTTGTGTATCCATGAAGTCGGGGCATGGTAAGAATTTTCCCCGGGGTTGACTGTTACCCTAGGAAGGGGGGGGGGGGGGGGGGCTGTTTAAAAACCCAAAATTTCGAAAACTTTAAAACTTAATGCTTTTTTCAATTTGGAGTGTTTCAGATCCAAAAGGCTGGGATATGGTGGAAAATGTGCCTTGGTAAGGGCGTGGGGGCGTAATGCCCCTAAATTTTGAGAATAAATCTTTTTTTTTCGATTTAGGATGTTTCCGGGGTTGGGTTATCGGGTTATGTTGGAAAATGTTTCCGGTGTTCAACTTTCTCCTCCTCTGGTGGGAGGGGGGCATAATACCCCAAAATTTTGAAAATTTAAAAATGTATTTATTTCGATTTAGAGTGTTTCCGAGGTCGAGTAGGTCGAGTTATGGTAGCAAATGTGCCCGGGTTTCTTTATTGGCAATACGGGTACTATGTCTAAAATTATCTGGACACTATTCCAGCGTGATCAAGTGTATGATATGGACATTCCATCAGTCTGTGTTGATTTCGACATGGATCGTGTGCATCTAATTAAAACAATATCCATTCATTTCCCAGGGTAATACAGCTAAAGTACTATTGAAAGGCGAATTTTTCCATTAATACTGAGTTGGGCATCTATCGTAATTAAAATTTAAGTCTGCACTGTAGATTATGCAGTAGTTTATTTGGGATCACGTCTCTTTGCTGCCGGACAGGCTTACGTAGCTCTTAGTCGCACAAAGTCAGTGAATGGTCTCCAAGTAGAAGAACTTGATTGCTCTGAGATAACAAGAAACGTTCTACGTCATTTTGATGCATTAGCTTGGATTACTAGATTACGTGATCATTATTGATTAATTTTAAGTTAACTGTAACAAATAAATACTTTAATCACTCATATTTAGTATTATTAATTTTATTCGATTACTCATATTAAATATTTCAAATTTATTTTCAGACT
This sequence comes from Bacillus rossius redtenbacheri, assembly GCF_032445375.1. Classification (NCBI taxonomy): domain Eukaryota; kingdom Metazoa; phylum Arthropoda; class Insecta; order Phasmatodea; family Bacillidae; genus Bacillus; species Bacillus rossius. The sequence goes on along the minus strand of NC_086333.1, from coordinate 69,182,116 downwards.
CAAAAAAAAATATCTTATAGTTTAAAAACTAAAAAAAAAAACGCTTTTATTATTGAATAAACTAAAAAAATTTAAAATTATATATATAATTAAAAATTTTTGTCCAACAGCCAAATATTGCACCACAACTCCATACAACTGAAAGCCTGCGGTGCTGTCTTCACTAATTTTCGTAATCACTACATCCTAAAATTAGTGATGGGGTGCTCGGGCCCTCCTGGAATTAAGAAACCCCTCACTAAGGGGAGCTTGCCTGCACATGTAAAAGTCGACTGTGAAACGTTTTTGATGTTAAAACTGTCTTATGGAAATCTTTCTGTATATTTAAAAGTTTTTTTCTTATTGCACGCATGTAGGCCAAAATAAGGGCAGTGTACAGCATACGGGCACCGCATCCAGACTTGACGTATCAGTCAACCTCACGTGCAAAATTCTCGTCCCGCGCCCCCCCCCCCCTCCCCCCATCGCACTCGAGAATCCGACAGATTTGTGCCCCTGAAGCACCCTAATACTAATTTTAAGTTCACTATTTTTATTAAGTTTATATATTCATTTTCGTAATGACTATATCGTAATTTTTTTAAATGACTTTATCCTAAAAAAATTGTATTTATTATATTATAAAATTAATAACAGAATATCTATTACAAATAATATTGTTATTACTGATATAAAATTTAAGACAAATTATATCAAGCATTCCATGTTTTCAGTTATACAGATTTATCGTGCATTATTTGGCTGTTGGACAAAAATTATAAATTTAAATTGTTTATTTTTATTTCTTTCAACGATAAAAGCGGGGTTTATAGACTTTTTTTTTAACTTTAAGTTTATAATATATGCAGGCTCAGACAAGTCTATTCGCACGCACAAAACCATTTTTCCTCTTTAGCTGGGAGTTCGTACAGGCACATACTCGTTCAAACTTTTCACGTGGCTGCACGTCATAAATATATTGCACTGAGCTTGCGCAGGGAAGGACAGCCTTAGTCGGTCTGCAGGTCTACAATTACAACTGGTGGTTCACACAACTCGTACTACCATTTCTTCTGCTCAGGTCCGGCGACATAAATGATGCCACGCGGATTCTGCAGTAACAGACCATCTAAAGTAAATTTTTATCTGTGAATCATATTTAATTATTGCTTGAATAATCAATTTCAATATTTGTCTAATGCGACTCTTTGAACATTTAATATTTTTCCTAATAGATCAGATAGTGTATATTTACTTCAATCTCATTCAAATTGTTTTAAAAATGTGTACACTTCAAGGAATTAACTAATAAGAAACACTTTTCTCCATTTGGTAATTAATAATCATAAATAATGTACATTTTCCCAAAATAATCAAAACTTAAGTTTCACCAAATTTACATTATAAAATTAGAAAACAATGTTAAATAAACATGCGGAACTCCCTGAGCTACCGAGAATGCATGTAAGAATAATTTTCGTTAAAAATGGTTTCCTATTACAAATTCTTAAACATACTTATAAAGTTTTAAAAACGTGATGCAGCCTTTTAATTGCCTAGAAACATAAACATATTCCAAGACACGTAAGTTAACAATTATTTTTAAAATAATATTATTTTATAATTAAGCTATCCATGTATTAAAAATTAAAATGCTACTTTTTATATTCATTTATTTTCAACACAGTACCGCAGCGTTAAGAACAAGTCCACCTTTACAACTTTTTTTTTAACGATCACAAGGTTATGTTGTTTGTAACATTGAAACGAAGCCAAGGAGAAGAGAAATGTATTCAACCAACTAAAACGAGAATTCAACGTTTGCCTAGCACAAGGCAAACAAGCTTAAAAGTTATTCTTTTACATATGAATAAATCTACATTTTCTGTCTGAAAAAGTAGATAATATATGGTACTGGTCAGCATTTTCTGGGTAAGGACTATTTCATGTTTGCTGCTACTACAATTTTTAAGAGAATTGTTAGTTTCAAATGTCAGCACTTTGTAAACATCACAAGACTTTATTTGGATAATACGTGGATTTTTTATATTTAATTTTGATGTCAGTTAGGAATCTTCGTAACTTTTCAAAAACGACAATCAATTGTTGAAGTACAACACCAAAAGCACAATTTTAATGTGATTTTATTTGAAACGGTCCTTATATTTGCGACGAACAGCGTCGTATAGGCCAACGTAATCAAAAAATTAAGCTACTGATTTATAATTTCACATTAATGCCAAAATTAAATTGTTGGATGATGATGTTATTTTTTTACAGATAAAAATATTCCAGATTATGCTCAAATATGTACTGAGGTAGTGCAGTTGCATATTGAGCAATGATCGTCACATTGCGTGTACGACAACACTGAAAAGAAAGATTTAAAGAAATAAAATTATTGTATATTTTAACTGCGTTGTTAAAGTCAAGCTCACAATAAACAGGCCTCATGGGCATTAAATCACAGGGTAACGTTTATGTATACAAATTCCACCAAAAAATTAAGACCTTTAGTAGATTTAAGAAAATTTATGTTTTTCTAATCTATCCCAAAATAGATGTGAAATATATATTTTTAAAAAATTAGTGTCTTCAAAAATCTTCTCTACATTACAAATCATGTTTCCTACAAAGGTTTTAAAAAAAGGAATTTGTGAATGTTTTGGAAAAAAAATGAAACATTTTAAAGATTGTAGAAAGCTACATGAACAAACATTTGTTCCGAGTCATTTTCTTATCACATTTTAATTACACTTCACACTTTACAAATTCCGTTGAAATTTGGTGGCCATCATGGCATATTTGTGTTTATATCGGTGATAAATATAATTTTATTGAAAAAATAATTTCCTTTGTAATACGTTTTCCGTCGGCCACGCGATGCTGCTACAACCAGGGCCATCAATTTGGGGGGGGGGGGAGATTAAGCTATAAAAAAAGGGAGGAAGTCCCCGTGGCTCGGACATCAGGGCTTTTCAAGACTTTTTAAAGCGTGGACTTATTTCTCCTAAAAGAAGGACGAAAATTAGAAACCTGGTTAACCTCAATTATGCGATAGTCTCATATCACGTTTACAGTCGTGGCCATGGTAACTTTGTACAAGAAAAGGTGCCTGGAAGAAAGTTATGATAACAGACTACAAGTAAAGACACATATGTGTACACACACACACACACACATATATATATATATATATATATATATATATATATATATATATATATATATATATATGTGTGTGTGTGTGTGTGTGTGTGTGTACATATATATATATATATATATATATATATATATAGAGCGAGAGAGAGAGAGAATTAAAAGAGAAAGAGAGATAGAGTTTCATCTTAGATGAGAAGAAGGTTTAGTCATTGGTAAAAATCTGTGACATTCCCAGGGATGCCCGTGGGATAACATTTATCATTCCCATTTCCCAGTTACGGTTTAGCAATCGCAAGTGCCCCCCCCCCCCCCCTAAAATAAGCGCTTTTTGGTTTCCGGGCCCCCTTTGGCCACTCCGAGATCTAATGTCAGTGGGCTCGGTTATCACTTCGCGGCGGAATGTTTAAAATTTGATAAGGCAATGAAAAACCTGCTGGCCGTGACAGGCGGATGTTGTGTGAGAGAGATGTTATTTCAAGATAATGAGCGGGACAGCTTCTGTTGCAGCAATTAAAACTCACTTATTTACGCTCCTTGATTTTGTCTAACGCGTTCATTCGGTTTTAGCGTGTTACAGTGGGCACAGCGCACGCATAGACTATAGTTGGTGAAGTTGTGTGTGTGTATTTTTTTCGTTTTAGTTGTCTCCGGGTTTATTGGAATATTGGGCTTAAAATTATTTTTTATTTTAACATATAAATATACATAAAGTCTAATTTTTGTTCTATGCTAGATTTCTTAAGCTCATCGATATGGCCACCTTTTTTTAATATCTATTTATTTAAAAATTTATTTCTGAATGTGCAAGTTGCGTGCGCATATTCCGAGTATGTCCTGTTTCTGTTGTTCAAGAAGGAATATCTTTTGTGGGTTTAAGGTTCCCGCCTACCCGGGAACACACCTGGTGCGCAGAACTTTAGGAAAAACAACGCAATTGCAAAACTACTCTGGGGTCTGTTTACGAAAATATTTTAAGAGTTCGCTGAGGGCCAAAAAGTTCATTTGAGTTTTAAAATTTATTTTTATAAGAGTTAAAATGGCTAAAGCGCGTGTTTTCAGAATTTATTGTAGGCTTAAAACAACCGGCACAAATTCTTGAAAGCACTTAAAGGCCTTGCATTTCACCTTTATCTTAATTTCGCCGCCACATAATTTTACGTTCACCGCTCAAATTCCACAGTTTTCCCATGCCTGACGAGAAGACTGCGCGCCAGTCAAAGGCGACACCACGCTCGAAGCACCAGCTAACGTCTCGCTTATCATCCCGCCTCACTGACACACATACACCCCGAACAGACAGGCCCCTAAACAGCATAAAGAATTACCCGAGGTCAACAATGGTTCAACAAATTCTTACTGATCATGGAACATTATGCGTTGAACAAAGACTTGCTGCGCACACATTGAATTTTTGTTCAGTTATTGTAACGTTTGTTCACAAGAAAGCGCGAAAAACTAGCTTTAAATGATTATTGACTTTTAACTTATTCGGTATTAAGAATTTTATATTTTAAGTTTTTTATTATTGTGTGAATTGTTTCTTTAAACGATTTTTATATTTTTTTAATGTTATAAGGGGACAAAATTGTGTTTTATTGAGAAATAAATTTTAACGTTTTCTTTAAATTCTTTTAAATTAACTGAGTTTTTCCCTATTTATTTAGCATTACCTATAATACAGAATAATTTTTTTTAAAGTGAAGTGTTTGAATAGTTGTGTAGTAATTAAGTAATAGGGAGGGGCTCGACAAAATTCTTTTCCACCAGGCCTTTTATTCCTGTCAACTTCCCTAGCTACAATCTATGATCGGCCGCGACAATCAAGTCCGCTATAGCGAGCGAAACGTGCGCTTGACCTGTTTTTCTCAAATTATAGAAAATTAGAGAGTAATTTAATTTATCTTCTCGTCGTAAGGTAATGTGGATATACCTAAGACATGTATTTTTTTATTTTTGGTGCCATAATTTAGTAAAAAGGAGTAAAAATCTATTACTCTAAAAAAAATTTTGTATTAACTTTTTGTCTCCTATTTTTCTGAAAAAAAACTACTCAGATGTGGTCTTTTTAACAACATGTTTAAGTAAAAAACTCTTTCGCATCTCGTATGTGATTATATATTTTATATTGATTGATGGAATTTATGCTACTCTGTTGCCTGCTGTAAAATGCCATGGTGCCTATTGCAACGCAATCTAAGTGGGATAACATCAATGAAGAGCTTAAATTAGTCGTTAACAAATTTTTACCAAATTTCACCATGTATTTGAGTATTTTTTGAAGTAATACTTATTCAAACACGTTTAAAAGGGTGTTTTAAGTACGCAGAGAAAGGCGCACGCAACATTACACGGAAATTTAACACAATGAAGTTCTATGAACACGCGCATTTTGTCCGGATGTGCTCAAAGTCAACATGTAACACGGCAATTATTTTCAAACGAATGAAAAGAATTTATTTACTAAACTAAAAAAATCATTTGCTAAAACACATTTTAAATATTGAGCTTATAGCAAAAACACTATTTCTTATTTTATAATGCCGAAACCAGTGTTTTCTTCAATTTTAATTAATATTTTTAAGCAGAGAAATTTTTTTCAGAATGAATATGACGTCTGTATGATATTAACTCCTTAATTGTTACTCTTTAATATGGCAAACACTGCGCTATCACTTCCTTTTCATGTTAACTATAACATTTAGTAAATCATGCTAAATAAATGTAATATAAAACGCACGTACATAAGTGAAGGAACCTTTTTGTTTGTTTAGTTCCAGGTAAAAAATAATGTAATATACCAAAATCTCTTATTTTTACCGAGTTAGGGCCGTTTTTTTTATTTTAATTGTATTTCTGGCTCCGCGCAGCTACTTCTCTAAGTGTTTCCGGCCAGTTATTAACCAACAATTTCCTACGCAATTTTAGTTAACCTTGGTGACGTTACTTCCTAGACCGCCACTAAAAGAAGAAAAGCAGTTTCAGTTAAAATAATAGTGTGTTCGTAAAAGTTTAACAATTGACGTTAGAGTAGTTTAAGGTTGTACAATGACAACTGTAAAATCTGTTGTCATATGAAACAAATCTAATATATAAAGATTAATTAATTAATTTTTCCAGAAATTCAGAAACAAAAAATACTCTTTTAAATATAATAATAATCCTTTAATTTTTGTGGGACAATTACATGAATGCGTATGAATGATTCAGAAGCTCGCCTTGTGATTAGATGTATTCTGTTAGTGATGCAGAATGATAAGTGCGACGCTTGCTGGTGTTTGTAGTTCAGTATCGGCTCTAAGCGCAAGACACTGAACTACGACGCAGTCATAATATTATACATAGCGCAACTTTAATATTTTAATGATAACCATTACATATCATGGCGTATAAATGAAGATGAAGTTGCAATGCCAATCCCAACAGCACTTTCAAGAATTTCTGCCAAGAGTTCCATCCCTAAAAGTATTTTTTCCCAAAAAAAACCGTTTTAAACCATTTTCACTCTTAAAGAAGTACAGTTCATTAAAGTGAACTACGGAAACGGTACTAACATACCGATCTCAGCATATCCGTGATTGCTTTTCGTGAAATGACATTGTTCGTTTACCTTTGAGCAGTTTTAAAATCTCGTCGGATCTTCTGAAGATCTGAACACCAGTGACGGACGCAAGGAAAGAGGAAATTGTAGGAGGATAGATTCTCCTTTCCCCTCCTTTCACACACACTCACACACACAAGAAGTGAAGAAAAGTTATGGGAGAGCTCTGTGCAGGTAGTAAGTTATTCTAGGCGATGCAAAGCGCGCTGCTACAACACCTGTAATCACGAACCACAAAGGCATGTTGAGAATGATTACGTAACTATCCGAACCCCTTATTGAAGTAATTTTTTCGTACAGATAGTAAAAATTATTTTATTTTGCTGTTTTTTTTTCCAAATCCCATTCCTAATTATTTTTTTCTATCCACTGTCTCTGCATACCTTATCCTTGCACAAGTAGGCGGGGAACTAAAAAACCAGAAAGCATTTTTCGGGAGTAACGCTTTGGACAAATTATTCAAATAAACAAGGACTATCTGTGCGTGTATAATTTACTTCACTGAAAAATATAACTTGGTGTACTTTAACGAGGAAAATCTTTGGAAAAACAGATGCCAACTATATCACTTGTATAACTACAAAGCAGAGCTTTGTAACAAATTACAAATTATACTCTAATGTTTTCATGTTATTCTTGCGGTTTTCAGCTGCCATCTTGGATTTGAGTCGTCTGCTGTCAGCCGCCGTCTTGTTGTAGATGTATTAAGTAAAAACGCGTTTAAAATAAAATAAATATATAAATTGGTTTTTTCTGAACCGAGGAATCTTGTTTCACAAGTTAACGCTGTGAACCAGAGACATTTACCACTTTTACTTCGGCCTTTTTTTTTTTAGATGTTGGCACACTGGCATTTTTGACAATCACCAGTGAGCCAAAACGCTCCCCTCCCATTAATTTGTGTATTATTTTTATGTAACTTCGAGTTGATGTGCCTTTTGGTGTATGAGTAAGTGCCAAAGAGACGATTAGGACAACACAAATTACAACCATGTCTTAACCGGGATTCGAACACCAAAACCCGGTGCGTTGCCGATTAAGCTACAGGCCGACACCACTTGGCTGAACTGTAAGTCAAACAGAAAGGATAACAGTTAGAAATATATGGTTTCTAAGCATGCTATTGGCCTCTGGGAAGCTATAGCACTAGTTTCGTACTGAAATCAGGTTTGTCACGACCTTTTCCGACTGCCGGTAACTACGCGCTTATACAAGATTTTTTTTGTGTTGTTACAGGCATTTCTCTTGTAATTTTACAAGCAGTTAATTTCACTTTAAATGGGGCTGGTGAAAGTACAAACAAATTTCCTAAACATTTCACAAAAAATATTTTTAGAAGTTTTTGTGCCGCCTGTTCTAGGCGTCACAAGAATCATTTTGAATTCAAACATAAGTAAATTCGTTTATCTGGCGAATACACAATATTTTTTTTTTGTAACGTTATGTGAAGAAACGAGATACACAAGCCAATTTAAAACTGTTTATATTCAAACATTGTTATGCCTATAAATATTTTCCTTCTTTAATGCTTATGAATTTTGAGAGTATACGTCTATATGAACTGTGATACTCTATGATGCTAAGGTACCATTTCACAACAATAATCTGCACTCTCTAGTCAGCATTTAAATTATGTTATTTTAACAGGAACATTTATTTTTAATTTTGTTGGTTTCAGATATTTTGGTTTTAAGTAGGATTTTTTATCTAATTTATGTTTGCATCAATTTCAGTCTGTTTTTATGAACTTCTGTATTTGGCGTCTGTTGGCTTGATCCACAGCCAGCAAATCAGGTTATTTCTTTTAATTCTTGGCACATTTTTAAAATATTTGTAGAATAACTTTCATCTGGGAACTAGACCATCAACTACCGATATGAAATAGTGCGTCGAGACAAATTAACGTGTGTAGTCTAGATATATTTCACAATAATAACTTAAAATTGCTGTTTTTAAGTAACTCTAAGCGCAGTACAGAGTTTGAGGCTAAGGAAGCTCTACAAAGAGTTGTGAAATAGGAGTGTGCAACCTATGCCGATACTCTGTAAATGTGTTGTAAATTTTCTGACAGCATTGATTGCAAAGTACTGTGATTTTGCATAATTTCAGTGTACTCTAAAGTTATTCTGGGTACTAAAAAGTAGCCCATATTTACGTTTTGACTGAGAACAGAGGGCTGATTCACTATAATTTAATAGTATTCATACCATACGTTCTATGGAAAACACGTTACACTGCCTATAAGGCCATAACTGTCAGGTTAATTTTACTATCCTCTCCAGAAGTCCGCGGATAAGGAAACTCATCTAACCTTGAGTCCAACTAGTAGTACATTTACGAGTAGAGACCATATATTTGTAACTGAAACTAATAACTTTAGAAACATTGATATCCGATCAGAAACACATAATTTTTGAAATGTAGTGAATTTCATGTCACTAAAGTTGTAAAATTCATACACAGAACTCTTGTGTGTTGTATTGTGCACAACCTATATTTCCTGGCTATTAGCAAGCTAAGGAAAAAAAAGTTGTGCTATGCTGTGTTTTAATAAATTAAAACAATTATTTATTTAATTTATAATTGAAGGGTTATTCTCACAGGTGTCTATGTGTCTAATTGTCAAAGTGTGATATACGTAAATTACACCCATTCAAGTGTTCTGTCCGCTATTTAAGACACACATAAAAAGTTTCTTGTGAATAAGATTGGAATTTTTTTACGTTATTGGCATAGTAACCTTGATCAGCAATGATATTATTTTTTTCTGTGCCATTTAAAACTCATCCAGTGGATGCTTTCCACTGACCTTAAACGAATATAAATTAAATTTGTTTGTTCTGTGTATCAATACATATCAGAACTGTGGTTTGACGAACAGTACCATTCCAGGCCCCCAAATAAAGGTAAAAATATTATCCCTACCTCTGTTTAGCAACACCACATAAATGCACCTGCAATAGCGGCATAATAAAGCTATGTATATGTACATAAATTCTGAACCCTAGTTGCATAGACAATATAGAGAATCACAGTTTTAAGAATATTTTTTTTTAAAATAGCCAGAAAAATTCTATAATTGATATAGGTGCCATATTTATGGGAAAATCCAAAGAATGTTCTGTATTTCTATTAAAACGTTTTTATGTCTCCCGCAACTGGATAACTCAGAAACTAGAGCAGTGGAACATGTTATTAGATATTAAATGTTTAGTCACCACTATTTCATGTCACTGGAGGATCGCTGTTGACGAAATTCGAATAAGATGCTTGTTATTTACAAATATCTGCACTCTACTTTGCCACGGGAATCTATGACATAAAACTTCAAATTTGTTAGGAACACATATGGAAAATAGTTATTTCATGATCCGAGGAATATTACATCACTTGGTGATCACACTGTTCTTATAACTGAAAAGAAGATGCAGGTTTACAAAAGGGAGTTTTGAACTTTATAAACATTTTTTAGTGTACCAAAAAAAATTCAAATTACAATTAGTTTTATGTCATACTTTTCTAGACGCTTTTGGGTGAAATTTTAGCATGTAACGGAAATTCGTTGGAATTAACGAGCATCATAAAACATAAATTTAACAAGTTGAAAGTCGAATGCACATGCGCATTTCTACTAAAGCTGTGAGCCTAAGCCGTCAAGATAGCGTACCCAAGTGTGACAACATCCACGCTTATATATCCACTTTGGCGAACATCGGGGGACGTACTTAGCGTATTGCCGTGTCGAAGTGTATTACCATGTCGAAGTGTATTGCCGTGTTGAAGTGTATTGTCGTGTCGAAGTAAAATTTAAGGTAGTAAATCTATCCTGGAATATATTTAATAGACTTTAATGTTCATAAAACAATATAATCGTAATTTGAAAATTAGCTATTAATGTATTAGTCTGGGAAAGTGTGTTGGAACAAACAGCGCTGAAGGTACTATACATTTTTGTTGCTTCTTCCCAAAATTACGGAAGCGGTGCTTCCATTTATGTAAATTTCACACTCAATTTGCATCCGAATAGGTAGATTGAAAAAAAATAGTGATAAAAAATTAACTTTTATTTTGCTTGCCAATAAATAATATTAAAAAAGTAATTAGCAACCGAAAAGATTTAATACAGTTGGTAAAGTATGAATTAAATCTCATTAAAATTTCTTTCGTAAATACCTAATATTTAGTATTGAATATTAATGTATAAAACGAATATTGATATCATATTTATAAATTTTCATTATTTATTAAATTATAACGTAAAATTGATAATATAATATGAAAATAAAAAATATATATTTATGTCATTATAATTAATAAAAAATTGATGTTTTTAATTATATGGACGATATTCAATAAGAATCACCAAATTTAATGAATTCAATGTAAATACATAATTTTATTTGTATGAAATATATATATATATATATATATATATATATATATATATATATTTATATTTATATATTTATATATATGTATATTTAATTCTGTGAAAGTTACGTTGCACGTTGCACGCTCATCGTAAAATTTCACTCACGTCATAAATCTTTTTTTCCTGCACAACGCGCCTGGAGAAGAGAAACTTCAATGGAGAGTGTACGTGAGCGCGCTCACGTATTTTGAGGTGTGTGGTTGTGGCTTGTCGGAGGAACGGTGCAGGGATGAGTGTGTGGTTGCGGCTGGACCGAGGAAGGGTGCAGGGATGTGGGTATGGTTGCAACTGGTCGGAGGAACTTTGCAGGGAGGTGTTTGTGGTTGGGGCTTGTCGGGGGAACGGTGCAGGGATGTGAGTGGTTGGGGCTGGTCGGAGGGACGGTGCAGGGAGATGTGTGTGGTTGGTGCTGGTCGAAGGAACGGTGCAGGGAGATGTGTGTGGTTGGTGCTGGTCGGAGGAACGGTGCAGGTAGATGTGTGTGGATGCGCCTGGTCGGAGGGACGGTGTAGGAATGTGTGTGTTTGGGGCTGGTCGGAGGAACGGTGCAGGTATATGTGTGTGGTTGCGGCTGGTCGGAGGAAAGGTGCAGGGAGGTGTGTGTGGTTGCGGATGGTCGGAGAAACGGTGCAGGGAGGTGTGTGTGGTTGAGGCTGGTCGGAAGAACGGTGCAGGGAGGTGTGTGTGGTTGTGGCTGGTCGGAGGAACGGTGCAGGGATGTGTGTGGTTGTGGCTGGTCGGAGGAAAGGTGCAGGGAGGTGTGTGTTGTTGCGGATGGTCGGAGAAACGGTGCAAGGAGGTGTGTGTGGTTGGGGCTGGTCGGAGGAACGGTGCAGGGAGGTGTGTGTGGTTGCGGCTGGTCGGAAGAACGGTGCAGGGAGGTGTGTGTGGTTGTGGCTGGTCGGAGGAACGGTGCAGGTAGATGTGTGTGGTTGCGGCTGGTCGGAGGAAAGGTGCAGGGAGGTGTGTGTGGTTGCGGATGGTCGGAGAAACGGTGCAGGGAGGTGTGTGTGGTTGCGGATGGTCGGAGAAACGGTGCAGGGAGGTGTGTGTGGTTGAGGCTGGTCGGAAGAACGGTGCAGGGAGGTGTGTGTGGTTGTGGCTGGTCGGAGGAACGGTGCAGGGATGTGTGTGGTTGTGGCTGGTCAGAGGAAAGGTGCAGGGAGGTGTGTGTGGTTGCGGATGGTCGGAGAAACGGTGCAGGGAGGTGTGTGTGGTTGAGGCTGGTCGGAAGAACGGTGCAGGGATGTGTGTGGTTGTGGCTGGTCGGAGGAAAGGTGCAGGGAGGTGTGTGTTGTTGCGGATGGTCGGAGAAACGGTGCAAGGAGGTGTGTGTGGTTGAGGCTGGTCGGAAGAACGGTGCAGGGAGGTGTGTGTGGTTGTGGCTGGTCGGAGGAACGGTGCAGGGATGTGTGTGGTTGTGGCTGGTCGGAGGAAAGGTGCAGGGAGGTGTGTGTTGTTGCGGATGGTCGGAGAAACGGTGCAAGGAGGTGTGTGTGGTTGGGGCTGGTCGGAGGAACGGTGCAGGGAGGTGTGTGTGGTTGCGGCTGGTCGGAGGAACAGTGCAGAGATGTGTGTGGTTGGGGCTGGTCGGAGGAACAGTGCAGGGATGTGTGTGTGGTTGCGGCTGATCGGAGGAACGGTGCAGGGATGTGTGTGTGGTTGGGGCTGGTCGGAGGAACGGTGCAGGGATATGTGTGTGGTTATGGCTGGTCGGAGGAACGGTGCAGGGATGTGTGTGGTTGGGGCTGGTCAGAGGAACGGTGCAGGGATGTGTGTGGTTGGGGCTGGTCGGAGGAACGGTGAAGGAATGTGTGTGTGGTTGCGGCTGGTCGGAGGAAAGGTGCAGGGAGGTGTGTGTGGTTGCGGATGGTCGGAGAAACGGTGCAGGGAGGTGTGTGTGGTGGGGGCTGGTCGGAGGAACGGTGCAGGGAGGTGTGTGTGGTTGCGGCTGTTCGGAGGAAAGGTGCAGGGAGGTGTGTGTGGTTGCGGATGGTCGGAGAAACGGTGCAGGGATGTGTGTGTGGTTGGGGCTGGTCGGAGGAACGGTGCAGGTAGGTGTGTGTGGTTGCGGCTGTTCGGAGGAAAGGTGCAGGGAAATGTGTGTGTGGTTGTGGCTGGTCGGAGTAACGGTGCAGGTAGGTGTGTGTGGCGCCTGGTCGGAGGAACAGTGCAGGGATGTGTGTGTGGTTGGGGTTGGTCGGAGGAATGGTGCAGGGAGGTTTGTGTGGTTGCGGCTGGTCGGAGGAACAGTGCAGGGATGTGTGTGTGGTTGGGGTTGGTCGGAGGAATGGTGCAGGGAGGTTTGTGTGGTTGCGGCTGGTCGGAGGAACGGTGCAGGTAGGTGTGTGTGGCGCCTGGTCGGAGGAACAGTGCAGGGATGTGTGTGTGGTTGGGGTTGGTCGGAGGAATGGTGCAGGGAGGTTTGTGTGGTTGCGGCTGGTCGGAGGAACAGGGTCGAGGAAGCAGGCGGGCTACCAGAGGTAACTTCCGACCAGCGAGGTCGCCCGGGCCTGGGTCCAGGTTTTGGACCGCCCGCCTTGACCCCGAGGCGACGCTGGGTCTGAGCCAAGGATACCTGCCGCCAAGGAGGGGAGGGGGACCACCACCCCCCACTCCTCCCACCCACACTCACGCACGCGCACACACATCTCAGCGACGACGGCGACCTCCGACTGCGTCCCCTGACGCGGGCAGACCGCACAGGGACCGGTATTCCAACACATTGAACTAAGGGACCACAATTTCACAATTCACAACTCAAAAGTCTATATTGATTCACATTATGTACAGTACACACATTTGTAACAGTGGCACACCAGCACCCTGTGCTCTTTTGCCAGTGGAACACAGCAGCAAGTCTCTTGACACGTTTTAACAAATACATACAATATAACTATAACTAACGTGATGGAAAAATCTAAAAAAAAAAAAAAAAAAAAACATCGGCATATAACGGACCACGTGTTCAACTTGTTACATCTGTACCCAGGCCGCGGTTCCTAGTTTGCGGCAGGACAGTGTCCATACAGTTGCAGATCTGTTGCCCGAGCTCAGATCTCGCACAACGTAAACATTTACCAGGTTTAAAGTCCAGGTCCACTTGCGCGTTTTGGATGGCGGACATGCCTCTGGCGGCATTAACTCGTATATATGATTTAACACGAATTTACTCAACATAAAAAAAAAAACCAAACCAGCACGTAAAATATACTTATTACAAAAAACGATATCAATTATTTTGGAAATAAGTAATTTTCTAAGTGAATCAGTATGTAGTTATACTAACATCAATACGTAACATTATTAAATCAAACCTTGTTACCTATCGATACCCACTTTCCCAGATACATGGTTAACTGTTTCATTGTTTAACTCAGCCGAACTATTACGTTTCTAATGATACAAATGTTGAACCATTAAAGACCTTTCATCTATGTGATGCATATTTCTGTCATAGGATTGTAGTTATAAACTTTATCAGGCCAGAGAAAACTTTTGCAACTATGTATATTACATACCTTAAAAATGTAGATTTGAAGGAAACAGTTGTACAAAATGTGTTTCATATTTTGGTTAAAACAAATAATATTTAAAATAATAAACTAACTAAACATACAATTTTTTTATAGTAAGATGTACTGGTTAATCTTGCCAATAGAAACGAATAAAAATAATAAGTCATTATTCCGATGTTGGCAACCACTTTCTTGCCCAAATTAATTTCAGTTCCAGTATAAATGTAATCAATTACACTTAATTGGGTGTAGATAATTGGAAACTGATTCTATGTATGAAATATCTACCGCTGACCTTGTCCCGAACATGGGAGGCTAACCACTGTGATTTATATTTACAAGATTGTCGAAAGTGTATTCTTATTTTCCGCCTGGTCACACAAATAGTTTCCGTGAATAATGCCTTGAAATAACCTTTTTTCCTCTATACAGACACACATAGGTTACATACAATTATTTACAGGAACGTATACTGTCTGAGTAGTGATTAGTAAAAAAAAAAATTATATTGTAAATAACGTTAAAATTGAAATAACGCTGAAGTTATAGTCACTCTGCTACGTAGGACCAAAACGGAAGCTAAATCACAAAAAACAGTGAATTTCACTTTGATTACATTATTTTGTCACTTAAAGTATGAATTTTAATTCGTAGACGCACATTTTGCGTTTTAAGTTTGTGGAGACACCATACAGGTTTGCACGTTTATTTCAATCCAGGAAAAAGATTCCCAAGGCGAAATTGCTTGGTAGTTTACAAACCAAGGTTAGCATCTGAAGTAATAATGATGGATTGCAATAGCACATCCACTGTTATATGAGATAGCTGACGGCTAAGCTAAAAAATTATCCACAGAGATGAGGAATTTTTTTTTTCAAGTCAAGAGATTAGTTTGACTTTAAAGCCAAGTCAAATGTCAAGTTGCAGAAAACAAGTGACGTGTTTCCTACTGAAATAATCGAATTTAAATTTTTAAAAAATTAATATAAGACATTGTTTTTTTCTGAACTACATCAAAATTCTTCACTATCTGTATTTATAAAATTGAATACTAATAAAATACTTTAATTTGTTTTATTATTCTTAAAATAGTTAATACTGGAAAGTTATTCAGGAAACTGTTTACAAATAACTTTAACTTTTTCCAGCTATTAGGTCAATACAAATCATAAAAGCGTGGGTAAAGATTAGAACCGAGTAATATTTCGAAAAAATGTTCTAGTAATAAAATTTTTTTCACGTAAACGTACAAAATTTAGAAAAATCTGTAATGTAAAATAAAAATTTCTGTTCCATTTACAAAGTAAAAGAATACAGTGTTGGATGATTCATTTTCACAACATTTTTCTCTGTGATTTTGAGATATACGTTGTGTTAACTCTCCTGTTTCTCCTCTGCAAACAGCAATGTGAATTCCTTGTACCTTCATGGATCCCAATACGGGTCAGCCATCATACCATTAGAAGCACCCTGTATTCTTTAAACTGTATCAGTATTTCCAGGAATGCAGCACTAGTATCAATAACAATCTAAAGCGTTACAATGGTTTATTAACTTAGGTGCTGAAATATAGAGACCGAAAGACACCACCATCTTAGTTTCAAGAGTTTGGTGTCGTTTGAATTTCAAAAATAACTCAGGGTCTTATATTAATAACTACTATTTTATTTGCAACAAAAATATTTCACCACGTAAAGTCATTGAAGTTTAGTATTTTATTATTTTTTTGGTAGCTAAAGCCATACTTATACTAATAATTGACACTTAGTGTACTTTAATATCTCTTATGTGTTTACTATGCTTTAGCAATAAAAAGTTTTCATTGTTAAGAAAAAAATTTATTTAATAAAAACTGTTTAGTTCATTAGTTTCCTCCTTTAACGAAGGTTTTTCCTTAATATGATGCTTTCTAATTATATAATTTTTAACTGTAGGTTACTTTGCTAGGTTAGTATAAATGAGGCAAATGCTTGACATGTATTAAAATATATACAAGCATACAAATTATTTCTAAAACAAATAATATATATTTTTGAGCCATTTAGGTAATAATCTAACATACATGAAAGCTTACAAATATTTCTAAAAAAACACATATTATTGTGAGAGTGCACTGTTAATCCAAACGATAAATTTATGAATTACTGTTAAATTTCAAACAACGATTTATATAAAATTTTTAACTTTTTTTACTTAATAGGACGATTAATAAAACAATTTTTATTTTATTTTTGTTTTTATTTTTCAATTTTCGGTCATGTCTATTTTACTGTGTAATTCTACAGTTCATTCAACACTATTATTTTTATTTTCCTATCAAATTTTTTGGCTGTTTTTTTATCCTGAAATATAAATTGATGTAAATAATTATTATTTTTAAGAACGATTAAATGGGAAAGAATATTCAACGTGAATTCAAAGAAATGTAAGAAAATTATTTATGAATATATATATAATAACAAATTATATATTCATATAAAAAAAAACTAAAAATGACGATTTTTTTATATATATTCAGGAGAGCTCAGAAAATTGGGTATCGAATCTCTTCACATTAAATAATTAACTAAATTATTTGATTAATTTAGAAGAAACAAGATGTTCCTCGATGAATGATTTTAATGCCTTAGAGAGTATGACCGGCGATGACATAAAATAATGTGATCCACTGGTTGAAAAAAAAATGCAAGTCTTCAAAACATACCCAGAATTTCACGGATTGAACTATATCACTCCGGCAATCCACGTATAAATTAAAAAAAAAAAAGTGGATTGTCTGTAAAGTCGGTTTACAGACGATAATTTTACGTGATAACGTCATAAGAAAACATTGATGGAAAATTGCATTCATTTTAATTTTTAAATATTATTTACAGTTTTTTGCAAATTTATTTAAATATAATCATGAACAATTAGTTAGAAAGCCCACCTTAACCTGTTTGATATTTTAGAAGATATTCTCGCACAGTGGTTAGCCAGTTCTTGCACGCTCGGCTCAGGCGTAACGTGACAATGAGTCATGCTTTTTCGTTCGTGCAGCCGGCGTTCATCGATTTTTAAGACATTATCACGTAAAAAAAAAAAAGGAGCTAGTGAAAAAGTGTCGCTGATTATCACTCCGAACGCCATCAACAGACACGTTGACACGGGACTTCCATGTTCTCTTTGAATGTCGATTGTGAAAACTGTCAGATTGTTTAAAGCAGCAACAATGAGATATTTTTAAATACTTAATTTTTTTTTTTATTTTCCTGAGGTAATTGTCTGAATATCTTTTTGAAATCGGGTATTAAACCACAGATCTGCTAAGTTTTAAACATAAACACATTTGAAGTTATACTTCTAATGCGACTTCCAAAAAGGTTGCGTTAAACGTTTAACGAATCTGAGGAGGTGGAATAGAAAGAGACAGAGCGAGAGTAAGGAACTAAGTAGAGAGTAAGAAAAAAATAAAGATCCTGACAGTTTGTAGTGTCGCCATATTTGTTTCCATTTTCAATACCTTTTTTGTATATTACAATTTAAATTGCAGAATAAAATCATGTTTCATAGACACATAAATAGTGAGTGTGTGTCATTTCTCTATGTCCACGAGGTCTCGCCGCGTCAATTTTCTCCTTGGGGCGGACCCGTCCGCTTAGTTAAATAAAAAGCTTTTATCATTAAATGATTTCACGATTTATTTTTTGACGTGACGTCTAATAAATCAATGAACGCCGGCTGCACGCACGAAAAAGTGTCCCACTACGGATGTCCCACTACGGATGTGTTCTGTTTGCTCATTGTACGCATGCGTGACATCTCTCTTACACTCGATTGGAACAACCATCGATTTGACTTTTCAATCATATTTTCGTCGTTTGAATTATTAATATTATGTAATTTAACGATCGTCCACCGATTTTCAGCACAATCGGTACGGTTATTTAATAGTAATGTTGAAAATTCAAATACGTTTTGAACCAACAATGGTGTTTTACAGTTACACATACTAATTCAAATTACACCCGGAAAATTTTGCACAATGTTTTAAAAAATATTGTAACACATTATAAATAAGTTTGGTGTATTTGGGATGCGTATTTGTTATAAAGTCATGTTAATATTATACCCCTACCGTGAACCAAGTTTTTTATAAATGTATATATAACATCTGAAACTATATGACTTTAGTATGGCCTCGTGGGAGTGTGGTTAGCGAACCTAAATGTTAACCTACATGTTGTCGGTTCGAAACCCAGCAGTTACGAAATTTTTTTTTGTACTTGTAAAAATAAATATTGCGCACGCAACATTTCAAAAGTAATAAATATATTTGAATTAATAAATCAAATAAAAGTAAATTTATTAATTCAATTGCACATTTCATTTCACTCCTTTGTATCCATACAAAATAGTGATAATTCAATAAAAATTATTCAATTTTATTCATAAAAGTATGCAGAGGTAGATTTTATCATGCAAAAGATTGAAAAATTAAAAAAAAATTGTTCCTCAAAGAATATAATATTTTTAATGCCTAAATGGTTTGGTTGCAAAAACCTATTACGGCTCAGTCTCAGGCCGAATATGATATTTCCTTTTCTTCTGGATCAATCATTTCATCAATGTTTTGTTATGACGTAACGTTAAACAATCGTCCGTAAACCGACTTTACAGACAACTTTTTTTTAGTTTGATTTTATGCAATAGGATTTAAAAAAAAATCAATTTCTACCCCTTCCTATTTTCATTTCCACATTACGAAGTTTCACTTCTTCCGCGCGGAGGGACTCCACGCACTATTTTTGCATGCAATTAAAAACTATTTTTTAATGATGCCAAAGAAGTATAACTTCTCACGCGCGTACCTAAGTACACGCACCCATTTTTTTTGTTTAAGTCTTTTAATTTCGGGCATGCCAGCAAAAAACGACGTCGTGTAAAAACAAACAAAAAAACCAAATTGGTTCCGGAGACTGTGGACCGCCGAAGGCCCACAGACCTTCTCGGAACACACGGGGAAATGACTTGTTTTCCTCGTGCGAACGCGAAGCGACGGGAAATAAAAAATAACTGGTTCAAAAAAATATACATATATATATAATCGCCTTTGTGGAGGAGCGCAAGATGCGTGCATATCTCCGTCCCGACCCTGACCGCGCGGCCGGCGAGGCAGGAAGGAAGGACAACCCCGCACTTCCTCCAACCGGCGCGCCCCTACGTGAGGAGGGGGGAAGGTACTCGCGGGGTATATAAGCGGCGGGTCGGGACTCGGTGCGACACAGGTTCCCAAAGGAGCAGCGGTGGAGGTGTAGCAGACACAGTCCAGTCGAGCCAACAGCCGAGAACATGAAGTGCGCGGTGTATGTTGCGGTGTTGGCTGCGCTGGTGGGGGGCTCGCTCCAAGCGGCCCTCAAGCTGCGTGAGTATGCTCTCCGGCCAATGGCGGGGCTCTTTGGCGGAGGTTTTGAGTTGTCTCGAACACCTCGCAGTCAAATGGGGCGATCCGAATTTACGAAAAATTTAACACTAATTTTAAATCATTTCTTATGTCTTTAAATTCCATTACCAAAAAAAATATGTTTTCGTTTTTTTTTTTTTTTAATTTTAATGAATTAAATGAAATTACACACTTTAGCAATATAAAATTTTTAAAAAATACACATTGTTACTGAAAAAAATGGTCAACTGACATCAAATTACAAAATGAAGACTGGAGTGGATAACTTAATCATTTTCTCCAGTTTTTGTTTTACAATAAGGATGTTTGGTGATGGAGAGATATTGGAAAATGTGGGTCGGGGGGGGGGGAGGTAAATCCCCAAGGGCTTAGCACCAGAGGGTGCTCTGAGTTCAGCTACAAGATAATTGTTCAATGTTCACCCCGATGGAAGGAAGATGACAAGTAAAATGTTAACAGATTTTTGTAAACAAACTTAAACTTTATGCTATGAAGCACAGATCACGTTTACTGTCATGTCTACAGTGACCTTTACAGTCTTTAGAATAATTTGAAAGGTTGTACATTAAATTCTAAAGAGGTGGCCTAATTTAAAAATGCCTCTCACTAATGACTCGTGAGGGTTGCCACACCTCCACGCGCCAAACCCGTGGGTTACAGAGATTCCGCTGTCCGTCTCCTTAACCCGCCAGCCAGCTGTATTGCGTCCCCACACGCAACTTCAATCGGCTACAAACCTAATTTTTAATTTTAATTCTATGGTGACATATTGGCTGGTGGGCGAATGGAGTGAGGCAATTGACTATGTCAGCGTATCGTGGAAAAGGTGCATTCTATCTAATAAAAATTAATTTTTGTGTCTTCGTCTTCTATGCGTTCGTGCATAGCCCATCCGATTCAGTTCGAAATCTTTATACAGTTTTGTTGGTAGTTTCGCGAAAGTTTCTGACCACAGTACCATCAACGTTCAGTAGTGTGGCGCGCGAGTTGCATTGAATAATATAGGTATTATATATCATTGTTTTATTACATTGTTAAAGCTTTAGTTGTGTCCATGGTAACAGGCTTTGAATTTTTGGATACCTCTGCGTCCTTATTGTATTTTGTTTTAACTAGGTGAGGTCGTGCACTGTTAGAGGGTTTTCTGCTTGTAGACCTCTGTGGTACATCACCTAGTATAGTAAAAACTTACAGGCGACATCGCCATGTTTTCCAAACGGGAAGATCCTGTAGTAGACTCTTTTGTAGAGGGACATGGTTCACATCGAGAGGTCTGTCTAATAACTATTCGGATGCCAAGATTACGCTCTTAAAATTGTTTACTTCAATATATATCAATGTGTGGTTCAGACCTTATGCTGAAAGACTTCTGGGAGTTGCGTACAAACTGAAAAAATTAGAAGCAACTATGCCCGAGATGGGAAACAAGTATACATCACAGCTATAATTCAGTCGCAAAGACCTAGTTAAGAAAATTATTATAAATTCGCGTAATAGAAGTGGAAAACATAAATATTCCTTGGTTATTTATAGTACTCCGATCTTTTAAACTATAATTAAAATACCAGTTAAACTTTAAGAAGCATGTTATAATAATCTCAATGAAGATTTCATTTTTATTTGTTTTGTTTTTGACAGCTATTTCTAACGTTTATCCTAAGGTGAGAAGCAAATATAATATATATATAAATTTAATAATTACTCCAAACTTTATATTTATTCAAAATTACTCATTTGAATTTTTCAATGCTACTTCTGAAAAATTGACTAATTAAATTTTTATATGTTTTAACAATTAGTTTAATATTCGTTTTCATTTTTGTATGTTAACATTTCAAAAATATTTATTCGAGAACATTACTGTAGTAAATTCAATCACGCATATAAAAATATGCTCCATCTGTTCACAGCATCCTACCTCAAACCCTGCTCCAGGAGTGATCCGAAACTCAATGATTGTGCTCTGAAGAATGGAATTGCAGCTGTACCATCTTTGCTGAAAGGTAATTAGCAAAGCCTACTCCTAACTTATTAATTTACATGAAGACAACAAAACTAACACGGTATCACTATAAAACGCGTTATTACAAACTTCAGAACTATGGAAAAAAAATTATAAAAAAACATTAATTTTTATAGTTTATTAGTAAAACCAGAACGAGAGAAGATGTTCTTTAATGATTATTTAGGTAAGAAATATGAAAAAAAATTCGAACACTAAGATACTTGAATTTAAATGTATAAACGTAAAACAATTATAGCAAATTTCCGATATTATTTAGAAGTAGGCCTAATGTTTGTTATTTATAATTTAAATGTCATTAAAATTAAAGAATTAATTTTTATGGAAGCATTTTAAAGTTTCTTAATTTTGTAACACAATTAATATGTAGCAAAATTGTCCTTTCGTTGGCAAAATGTTTTTTTCTTCTTTTTTTTCCTTCATTACCTAAAGAGTACGAAAATTGTATTAAAAGTTCTAATAAAAAATACGTTCTTTGAGTGAATGTGCTCTAAAACTATCTTTTAATGTTTCGCAGGAGATGCGAAATATCACATCCCCGTCCTGGATCCTTTCCACCTGAAGCACATCGACATCGCTCAAGGAACAGGTCCTGTGAAGATATCCTTGGCTCTTGACGACGTGGACATCAAGGGTCTGAAGAACGTTGAAGTGAAGGCCGTCAAGTGAGTCTGTCAACGCAATTACAGTTCGTTCTTAATAAGCTAAATTTTAAAACTTCTAATTAATGTTCCAGCTCACGGTATATGGAATTCGGTAGGAGTAAATTCCTGAAGTTAACGGGCGTCGCATGGAATGTAAATATGTGACCACGGTTCTGCCATCTGCGGCGTATGGCATGAACCAAAGTTCACAAATCCAAAAGGGAAACTTTGTAGTATTAAATTTTTAGTGATATTTAACAAGATGAGTTTTAATTTTAATATCATTCCTTGTTTAAAATCGGTTAGTAACTAAAGTTTAGTATTTATAACGTCTTTCTCGTTTTTAATGATGCCGTTTCATTATATTGTTTAAAATTTTGATCTGCTATTCACACGATTCAATAATCTCCGTAGCTGCTCCGGCAGCGAATTCTAGTGGCATATTCGGGAACTGCATGTGATTAGCGTCAAGAAACGTTGTTGAAAAAATATTTGCTCATATATTTATTACTCTTGACATTATTTAAAGAATTTTACGTTTAATTTCGTATTACAAATGTGTTTTTTTTCTTACAAATTAGAACACATAAATTGGCTCGTTACTGGGTTCGATTTAACACATTCTCTTGCGTGCACTGAAAGTCTAGCTCACACTTTAATTTTTTTTGTGCACGATTGGCCCATGATTAACTTTCAATGCTTTATACTTTAGGATTGTCCCAGTGACATTCAGTTTTATATCTATCTTCGTGAAGTAACGCAGTAATTTGATTGACGTGTTTTCCAGCTTCGACGTCAAAAAGAAGGAGATTGGCGTGGACCTGGTCGTCAAAGGTCAGGGACTGACAGTGGACTCCAAGTACAAGATTGACGGCCAGGTCCTCATCCTGCCAATCACTGGGAACGGAAACGTGAACTTAAAGATTGGTGAGTCGTAATGTAGTTACTTAGGCGTTCAAATCAATAAAGTACTAGTGTAATTGTTAAAAAAAATGAAACGAAAAAGATTATGCTGTTTAATTATATATATTTTCAATATTTGTTTATTTTTTTAGTAATTTATTGCATGAAATTGTTGATTAATGGTTGATATAAATAACGTTAATATATTTCTTTTAAGTTGGTATCCAAAAAAACATAGTGTTTTATTTTATACCTGAGTTTGAGAAACATAACTGTACTTTTACTGAAATAACTTTTACTGAAAACATAACAATAAATAAAATATTGTTTTTTAAATGGAATTTATATGTAAGAAAAAGCTTTATTATACTAGATATTTCTTACAGAAATGTGTTAATTAAAAAAGTTTTACAAAAAACTAGACATAGTTGATGGAACCTGTAGAAAGGGCCTTTAAACAAGTGGTAATAGTATTCAATTTTGCAAACAATAGTTCAAAATTCACCACGTCCACGATTGTAAAGATAATGTACAAATTACTTGGTTACGGTAGATTTAAAAGAACGTTTACATATTTGATTCGTACCACGGGACGACTTCTGGAAAATTTCTACAACGTTTTCCAAAGCCTATTGGCCACAAAAAAAAATGTAATTTAAATGTGTGTATATATGTATGAATATTATTTTAATGAATACAAGACTGTTGTAATTTTGTTTAAATAACTTCCACATTCACACCAAAGAAGATGAAAATGAAAATCGCTGTCTAGGTTGTAATGAAAAAAAAAACCGGACAGAGAGGGTAGAAACGGGAAAGATATTTTAAAACTGAAAATGCACTATAACTTTCTTAATGTAAAATATCTCTCATTTTATGAAATTATCGTAACTTGTAAAATGAATACATCAAACTTTTAAATAATTTTTGTTAGTCTATCCATTGATGCAAGATGTAGAGAAACCAGTTTATTAAGGGGTAAGAATAATATAAATACCAGAAAAAATATAAAATTCGTTAGAATAACTTAATATTCTTCTAAAGTATATCTTTAACTTTTGTCAGGAAAAAAGTTTTGATGCGACCAACAATTACTACAGGTAGTAAAAAAAATATAAATTTAAGGACCAACAAATTTATGTCTCCCGTAGAAGGCATTGTATCAAATTCGATTGAAGTCTTTTTAAAACTCGTAAATATCATCTAAAACATTGGCATGATAAAAACATATTTGATACAAGCCTATACTGCCAGAGGTGAACCAAATGAGGTTTCAGATGATAAAATTCATTTTCCTTTTAGTTGACACAATATTGAGCATGTCGCAGTTATATCTTCGAAATATTACTTATATATTTTGCCTGAAAACATTTTTGATAGCTGTAACCCATATTTAAGGGCCCAAATGAATTTTTTAATGCTAAAATTATATCATAAAATTAGGTTAATGGGATTTCAATGGTTATTCCTAGACGATCAGCGCAGAAACTACCTACATGTGCCGGAACAATATCATGCACATGGGCAGTATATTTTTGAGGGTATTTAAAAATATTTTATGAAAAGTTCTTGTTACATTTAAAAAACCAAAATTTTAAACATTTTGGCTGCGTTCAATTTGCCAAAATTGTTTTAACAATTCTTTTTTGAACTATTGAGAATATAAATCATGATCGTACATTAAGTCTTCGAAATAATTCACAAGAAACTTATAGAATTAAGTTTCTAGAAAATAAAATGAAATTACAAATTGACGCCAGTGCTCCGTGGATATTAAGTACATAAGTAAGTGCCAGAAAATGTTCCCTTTATAATAAAAAAAATGTTACTTTTTATTTTGGTATCCATACAATGTAAACAAACCATATTCCCAGTTTTAAAAACGATACTGTAAACAATATTAAGAAAATTCTTTACACATATATAACATGTAATAGATGTTGTGAAAATTATTATTTTTAATTTTTTCCACAGAAAACCCGGAAGGATCTTTCAAGGTCAGTTACGACCTGGTCAAGAAGGAAGATGGCAAGGAGTACATAAAGCTGCGTGACAGCACCATTGACTTCAGCCTGTCCAAGGCCATCTTTGACTTCAAGAATCTATTCAACGGAGACAAAGCCTTGGGTGAGCATACAAGCACATGAGCTCCTACAATTAAACTGTGTGTGGCATCTAGAAAAAAGAGAAGAAATTAGATTTAGCATATCTAGTCTGGTGATAAAAATTTAAATATTTTTTTATTATATTTTATTGCCTCCTTTATTTAAATTATTATTATTTTAAATCCATTTTCTCTGTACATTTTGCATAACTATATGAAGCAAATTTTTATTAGAAAAGCAAAGTTGTGATTACAAATATTCAATAAAAATTAAATAATTATGCATTAAAAAGAATATAAGCATTCCAGTATATTAATTTTTAACTAAACAGTTCGTAAAATACATTTTTTTTAAATGAATATTATAATTTTTCAGTAAAACTTAAAATTGCACGATCTAATATTATAAAGATTTTTAACTGTTGGTTTTAAATCAATGGTTCCACAAGATTATTTTATCTGTTAAACGCTTTATTTTGACAATCCTTTAAATGTATTAAAATTTTTTTTAGAATCACCCAGTCAACTTAAGCAGGCCTCCAGAGTTATAAAATTATCTTGCATTTATTTTCTAATATATATTTAAGCGATGTATTTTCATGTTCATTTAGTCAGGGAGAATCAGCTTAAGTATACATAAACGCTATTTAAAGAGTGAGTAGCTGGTAGCATCGAATTGCTTATTAAAAAACTGTGAACGTTAGAGACTCAACCGGACTGCCCTGAGAGTCTTCTACCATCAAAGAAACAAGCTTTTTCGTAATAGACACTCAGTTAAGCCAGACACCTTTTTTTTTAATACTCAACACATTTGCTGTTAAACCAAGTTGATTATCGTGTTTCCACAACGAACTGATTTTTTTTTGTGTTACTTGACTCTATGTTGATGTTTGATTATCCAGTAGTCGAGATATAGTTATATGATATAATAATATAAATGAGATGTTGTGATGAGATGAAGCAGGGTGGTATAGGGAAAGTGGTACCGGCAAACAGGTGTCGCCTGTCGAGAGGGTTGCCTGACGCGCGGGGGACGCCGTGTTGTTCCCAGGCGACAACATGAACGTGTTCCTGAACGAGAACTGGCGGGAGGTGTTCACGGAGGTGAAGCCCGTGTTGTCGGAGGCCATGCGGACGGTCATCCTGCAGATCCTGGACCAGGTGGTCACCACCGTGCCCTACGACCAGCTCCTGGTGGCGTGACGTCACACCAACTCAACCCCCGCCATCCAAGTGTGACTTCCTTAATTTATTCGCATCATCATCGCTTCCGCTTGCAGAAAATAAACATCTTATTTTTTTTCAAATGCCTGATATTTTCTTTCCCGTTAACCTTACTTCCCAAGCAATTATCAAAGTGCTATATTTTATCAATCATTATTCCAAACACAGATGGCTTGTCTACAACGTATATACTAAATGGTTTTATCTACAACCACTAGCCGGTGTAACAAAAAAAAACAACGTAAGAGAGTCTTCCAGTACTTTCCAGTGCTGTGCAATCATCTAATCTTGGTAACGAACATCTTTACGTGTTCTTATGTTGCAAATAATCTTATGATGCGCATCTCTAGGACATAATATTTAACGAAGAATTCATTCAAAATAATGCCTAGCATGATAAATTTATTAAAAAAGGATTCGATTTGAGGAAAAACTGTAGAAATAGTTCCCATTTTCGAAATCTAGCTATAATTCTGTTTGACAAGATGATTCTACTGTTTTTTTTCTCGGGAGTTCCGAAGGCGTGGCATGTAAATGCCTCAATGCTAAACCTGTGGCTTTTCCCCCTAGACAGGAAATTTCATTGCCTGCGTTTTTTAAACTTATACTTCTTTTGCGCGTGTAAGGTGAAATTTTAGTATGCAAAAGAAATACAATGAAATAACCACGCATTACACAACGGAAATTTAACATGTTGAATATCCAATGCGCATGCAAGCAGAAACTGTTATGGCCACGAACCAAAGTCGTCAATATAGCGAACCCACGCGTGGCAACTTGTAACACTTTCGTGTAAATCGGGATGATATTCTAAACATATTGGTTTGCTAAAGTAAACTGTATGGCAGTAAAACCTTCCTGGAATACATTTCCTAAACATGAATAGTTATAACGAGGTAGCATCAAAATTCAAAAAATTCCAATAATTTATCAGCCAGGAAAATAGTTTTGGAACGAACATAGCGCCAAACATATACAAATTTTTGTTGGTTCTCTAAAGCATTGCGAATTCGGCGCTTTATTTGAAGTAATTTTCAAACTAAAAGTTGCATTCCAATGGATAAATTCAAAAAAGAAACATTTTAAATCACTTATTATTACATTAAGTATGTGTATGTACTTGTTTTTGATAAAACGACATAAATCAGTCTCTCAGTACTTCATACAATTAAAGCTTGCCTTATTAAACTGATTCAACATTAAAGATTAAACAGTGAAAAGTGCATTACGAAATTCGTTTTTTTTGTTCAATATGGTGGTGTCAAATATAATAGGCTTACAGTTCATTGTGTCTCTATGGCTTTCATAACGCTGCGCAATCCCTATATTGAAATTTTCGTTAAGGATTGAAAAGGTTATAATGCGTATTTTTAAGAAAATATTTTATTTTATTGACGTGACGTCTAATAAACCGATGAACGCCGGCTGCACGCACGAAAAAGGATGACTTATTGTCCCGTTACGCTAATTGTTCAGTTACGCTCATTGAACCCTTGCGCCGCATCTATCTCTCATCCACTCGATTGGAACAACCATCGATTTGACTTTTTCGAGGCACACTAAACTTTAAACACTTCCATTCGTTTCCTACTGTTCCTATCATCGTCCTTTCCTTAAAAGAATAACACAGATTGGAAGAAGTTAAATAGCTAACATGTATAAAAGTTATAGTTAATATAATATGTTCGTTAAAGTAAAGAACATATTTGAATTAATGAGTGCAAATAAAAGTAAATATATCAATTAAATTGTAGATTTCATTGCATTCCTTCTTTGAATCCATAAAAAATAGTGATAATTCAATAAAATTATCAATTTTATTCATAAATGTATGCAACTATTTCATCAATGTTTTGTTATGACGTTGTCACGTTAAACTATGGTCCGTAAACCGACTTTACAGACAACCAATTTTTAAATTTTTTTTATAACTTTGAATTATAACCTTAAGTAATAAATTATAGTTTTACTATAATAAAGTATATTTTATCACACCAATACGCTTAGCACAGCCCCGATGTTCGCGTAAGTTAATATGTACGGATGAGTCACACGAGTCCGCCATATTTTCGAGATTACTGAGACTTACACGCATGTCAGCACCTGTTTACACATTTCCTTCCATTATACTTACGTCACATTCTGGCAATTACTCCTATCAAATGCCGTATACCGAGAGCTAAGATGTTTACCCACTAACATTTGTTAAAATGTGAACATGAATTCATTAATTCACAGAATCGATTAATTATTTTAACGGAAATATTACAGACGTACACAGTATCCTGTTTTAATTACTGTGCACATTAAACAGGGCCATATATTAGTAGTGGTGACATACTCAGGTACCTGATATTTTCAAATATTTCAATGTAGTATGTACAAAAGTAACTTAATCAGTTCAACATATTAAAACAGTACTACGTCACCTACCACTGAAAGTATGTCAGAGCAATTACTTACTGTAAGCTAGTATTGATAAAAATTGTGAAATAAATTCGTGCAGTAAATATTATATTTATAAGTATATGCATTATGATAGGTTTTTGTGCGAAAATATAATCAATGAGTGGTAGCTATCACTTTAAAATATTAAATTTATAAAATTCTTTAGAACGTTTACCTTATGATTTTTTGGTATCTAAAAGCATTTATACGATTTATTTTAAATTATAAACATTTTTGAGTGTCAATTGACTTCATTTAATATATTTTTACAGAGCGTTATATTAACCAGTTGCGAGAGCATTGAAACTATATCGACTAAATTTAACTAGAAATAACTGAGTGAATTGTATTAATTTTGGATACATAATTGCGTTAAACAAAAATAATCTCAGCGTCCACAATTATTTTGAAGTCAATGCGTTATTTCCTGATTGTGTTGAACGTCGCAGAATTTTGCTAAAGTATTTATTAAATTTTTAAGAAAAGTTTAAATATGCCATTTGCATTTTCTTTTATTTTAATTCGTTACAACAGCGGGAATTTACAATTTAAAGTTGATTAAAATAAATTTAATAATTTCATACCTCCATCACCGCAGCTAATAAGAAAATAACGTACGTTGGCAAGAATATAATGCATATTTTTTCTAAGCATAGTATTAACCTTAGTAATTAAAAGTGTTAGTGTAAGCGATGTCATAAACATAGTAAAACGAATTAGGTAGGTGTTTAGCCATCTTTTAAGTTATTTACCTTGTAACGTTACTTGGTGAATTTACTTTATTAGTATTTACAGAAAGCAAAAACCAAAAATAAAATCTTCAATTATTACTTTACTATCCAGTAATTCATCGTAGTTCTCTGCTAAAATACTAGACATACATGAGTGAATATTTAAGACAAAATATAAGATAAAAAAATATTCTCAAAATATTTGAATTGTTTTAAATTATTACTTTCATAAGTTCTCAACAATAACACAAAATTGAATGAATAAATTTACATGTAGTGAACTGACAAATCGTTTCAAAAATATATAATCAGTTTACTCTTATTATAAGGATATTGTTATACCATAACTTCACTCACTGGGTTCGAATATTTAAAATAAGATCGCTGGATGGATAAACAATAATTAGGGTGGCACACATTTAACATAAAATGTTACTCAAGAGTTCAGGTTTAGTTCTGTTATCGGGGTTTGAAAGTGATTAAGATTTTCTTAACTGTTGGTAACACTAATTTATGGATAAGACGACTTTAACTTATATGTTGTTCAGTCTCTGTGTTCCAAATGGCTAGCGGTGTTAGAACATGAGATCCTATATCTACTACTGGGTTTCTTTAACTAAATGTCAGAATTTTTTATATATGGTATTTATAAATATTATAAAATGATTCATGAACTTTTTAAAACACAATAATATGCCGTCAGGTCTAAGTAAAATGTGATATTCAATGGTTAATAATACCTTTGTCGTAACAATGGCGATTACATGATTGACTCTCGTGGATAATAAGACAGCCATGTAGTTTACTTACATCACTGTTGCACTCCTATTATGGAAAATTCTTTAGGATTTGCACCTAAAATATACACTTCAATTATCTGTGAAAGTTTTGCAACATCCTATAAGACAGGCATGGGGGAGAAATTCTAATTACCAAGACTGAGACCTAGTTTTTTGAAGTAGTTATGGACCCGTCTGCTAGATAGTAGTTTTCATAATGTATTGCTGACATAACTACATTAATTTATCAGGAGAAGTAATGTATAAGCTATTATCAGGCAAACAAACCAGTGAAAATTCACTCTATTTAGGTAGCCACTAATTTTGTGGTGTGTAATACAATGAGTTTTTGAACCTCCTACTCCTTTATTTATTACATGACGTTTTATTACAAAACAGCATTAAGTATTTTCGCATCTATTAAATTAGTTTTGCGCCGCCAAGGAGATAACTTAATATAACAAAAAAAAACGCCTCACCACCACACCATCATCAACTTCACCAACACATGTAAGGAAACACGTCACCACTCATCAATCACCAGCCCCCAAGGACTCTTGTGTTGGGAGGGGCCCAGTGCCATGTATATAATATTGTAAATATCTGTTTTCTTGTTTATTGTATCAGATTTTGCCCTTCATGGAAATAATTTTTGTATACTCTTTTTCAAATAAAGATAAATTTTTTGGTGGGGTGGACCCCCTGGGGGGGTCCCCCATTTAAAAAAAAACTAAAAAAAACTTTGTATGAGAACCTCTATTCCGATTATTTATTTGCTGGTAGTTATGGGCCCGCCCAACAGATAGCGACACATGTCGCGTGAAACATGGTTTCAATTACCACTGTAAGAGTCGCACTTCTTTATTTCCCTCCTTGTTCTGTGAAGACAGGATGGTCTAGCTATTATAATACATTTTGTAGATTTCCGACGTCGTGTAGCCATCACATCTCATCCCGACGGTTACAGCATGATGAAGACCCACGCCAAAAAGTCCTTTATCGTTAAGAGTCTGAAGGGCTTAACAAACAGGTCTGCTATTGGCCGGATAAATAAAATAATTTAAAATAACCTAAACGTAATTGTGATAAGCCGAAACAGTTTGAGATTCCTGTATACAATAAGTAATGATCAAATGATATGCAATAGTGTCCAAAGAATAATAATATCACCAATGAGTAATGAAACAAATATCAGATTAATCATAAAATTAACTTAAAATTTCTATAGGCACATAGAGGTTTAGCGCTGTGGAACTTGCTGAGATATAATGAACGTTTTATGCAATTGTTCCGTTACTCAAACTAACGTTGCCATATTTATATTACTCATTTTATAAATCTGTACTGGATAAAAATAATCAGTACAACCTCATGAAATGAAAAGGACGTAAGTGTGATTTCATCAATA
Organism: Bacillus rossius redtenbacheri; assembly: GCF_032445375.1. Taxonomy (NCBI): domain Eukaryota; kingdom Metazoa; phylum Arthropoda; class Insecta; order Phasmatodea; family Bacillidae; genus Bacillus; species Bacillus rossius. The sequence goes on along the minus strand of NC_086333.1, from coordinate 69,149,720 downwards.
TAAAATGCATACTCGAACACTCTAAACCGAAGTTTTGAAATAAAAAACTTGATCTATACTAAAAGTTAAAAAGGCATTCGCAAATCCATTTCGAAAAATATCATTCTTAAATGGTTTTGTTATGAAATAAATATGTTATGCATCTGTTGAATTTATCGTGTCTATTTATTTATTAAATTGATTAGAATTTATAAAAAACTTTAAAAGTTTAAATGGTGAGATTTTAGCAATATTCTGAATTTGCGCAAGTAAAACCGCAGATGTAAAATTTAAAAAAAAAATTTAATTGATGCAAAGTATATTTTTGTAATATTAAATTATTATCAACAAATACCAATATTTTTACAATTTGTAATGAACTATTCATACCAATTGAGCCAAGTGAACCAGCAAAATTTAATAAAATAGTAGTGCCCAGCATAAACTTAAATTCCAACTGAAAAAATCAGACTTTCTAATGTAAGAAGGGTGCTGTTCGTATAACTTGTTGTTTTATAAATAATTAATTTATGGAAACATACTTCCTAACAAATGCAGGTGTGTTTAATTTGAGAGTTACTTTTACAGTTTTTTTGTAGCAATATTAATGATGTGTTTTATGAATAAAAAATAAAGGCTCCGTAGTATGAAATAACCAAACAAACTGTCTCAGATATGTATTTAAAGTAATAAAAGCAATTAGACAAACAAAACATTAATCATGAGATAATGCTTAAAGTAAAAAATGTATAATGCATTATTCATGTACAATTGGAAAAATATAGATTTTTTATACCATGTGGCTGAATTTGAACAACATAGAAGACAATTAATGGTATTTGGAAAACGTGCATACATCTTCTAACTGCTTCAAAGAAACACAATAGTACTACATTGAGTTTTATTTAGTTAAAAAAATTTTAGTAATGATAATTTATTACGTATTTATTTATATTGTGAATAATTCTTGTACTACTTTTAAAGTTTACAACATGTGTTCCAGCAAAGTTTTGCTAATATAAAGTTTAATTTTTCACTTTCCGATGTTCACGAAAGAGATAATATACAAGGTTATGCTACCACACATGAGTTCACCAACTTGACTGTTTCGTCTCGTGGCCACAACTGAAACACAGAACGTATTTAGATTAGACTTAATGCATGAAAACTTTTATACCCATGACCAGACCCCTTGGAAGTGTGCGGAAATGTTACCTACTCGGATCAGTGTGTTTACAGAAAGAAAAAATGCATAAAAATGGTTAAGAAACATGGTGTCGTGTGAGGCTGGTTTTACGCCTGGAAGGCTGGCAATCTATGATACATTACTCAGTTTCTACATGCCTATCTGTCAGTGAAACGTAAAAATGTTTTTACGGGATCTCCGTTTGTTTTCAATATTTTCCTGCATGCATCTCAGGCATTATCTTGCCTAACCGAGTGACAAATTCAAAACCTGGCGGTGGCAGCAACATTTCGAAAATAACAAAGCTAGAGCGTTACACAAAATTGGTGGCCATTTTTTGTATTATATGTGAAACATTTTTACAGCCAGTAGAGTATTATCACAAGTGAGTAGGTAAGGTAATTAACGGGTGAAACGTGTGTGACGCATGTAAAAAAAATATTTTCTCTATGCCAAATGTTTTTGGTTTTTAATTTTTGAGTTTAATCAAACCTCATGTTAGAGATTGGAGCAGTATCGCATAATTTCTATACTTTTTCATACTTTCGCCACTTGCAACCAGCAACTCTTTGTATGTACGAGGGCAGTTTTTTTTTCAACCTCCGAAAGGCGATAAAAAAAAAGGCAATTTACGTAACATAGTAATTCTACCACCAAAAGTACAGTAGGCTCTTACTTATTTTAATACATAAAAGCCAAAACTATCGAGGCATTTGTCATATCGTAACACAAACTTATCTATGCATGTTTCGAAGAAGTTAGCCGCCAGTGAATAGAGATAACAGGACAAGTGCCTTGATCTCTCGCTCCCTCACGACACCACTGTGAGGCGGGTGGACTAATCGCGCGGCGCACTGGCTCCCGCGTCAAGAATTATGGCAAGAATATGAATAATAAGGCACAATACTCCGCACAATTAGTCCACCCGCCTCACAGTGGTGTCGTGAGGGAGCGGGAGATCAAGGCACTTGTCCTGTTATCTCTATTCACTGGCGGCTAACTTCTTCGAAACATGCATAGATAAGCTTGTGTTACGATATGAAAAATGCCTGGATAGTTTTGGCTTTTATGTATTAAAATAAGTAAGACCCTACTGTACTTTTGGTGGTAGAATTACTATGCTACGTAAATTTCCTTTTTTTATATAGCCTTTCGGAGGTTGAAAAAAAAACAGCCCTTGTACATTTCCAGTAGGATTATGTATCAAAAGCTTTAGATACAATGAACCTGTTAAATCATTTTCTTATTACATTGAAGACATGCACAGACACTAGTAAATAAATGTTTTCAACGCATGGTTACGCCTTTTATAATATGAAAGTGCTCTGACAATTCCCTATCCATCTTATCTGTGAAGTTTCATTTCTAACGCGCATGGTGGCCAAGAACCCATAATTTTTTTTTTAATCACTATGCCACTAAGATCGAGGAAGCACGGCTCCGCGCAAGAATAGTGTTATTGCAAGTTACAGCAAGTGGCAGATTGCCTTCTAGAAGGAGCGGAGTCCTTGAGAGAAAGTCAGCAAGGTGATGTCCTATGACTCAAGGGTTCCGCCTGGTCAGGGGCGTATCTGTGTAAGTGAGGCGGGGCGAGAAGTGCGAGTCTCGCTGGTGTTTCTAACGCGGTATCGGCCTTAAGCGCGAGAATCTGAACTAGCGCGCAGTCTTTCTCGTCAAGCATAGGCCAACTATTAGATCTGGGCGGTTGCCATAGCATTAGATGGTGGAGAGTCCAAAATAAAGATGTAATGCAAGATCCTGGGGTGATTTAAAAACTACTTACCGGGCTTCCACGTATAAAATTTATTCTGAAAATATCTAAAATTGTTCTTTTCAACCTCCTAAATTTTCATTTTAAAAGCAAAATACGGAAACAGAACTGTCCATTCGCCCTCAGGGAATTATAAAAATTATTTTACTAAACAGACACCACTCGATTATCTCAAAATGTTTTCAAATCTCGTGTTTAATTCTGAAGCTCTGTGCAAGTGTTGGTTCTCAAACAAACATAACATTTGAGGTTTGAATAAATAGCCGATAGCATAAATGCCATACTTAAATTGCAGTAAGTTCCTTATTAACAAAGAGAAGCAATTTTTTTTTTCTGTTCTTCAATCTAGAAAAGATAAAGCACTGCCGCACAGTTATAGTTAAAATAAGTTTGCTCGGCACAATATATCACATTAACGTGTATTAGATATCAACTTCGAAAAATAATATTTAAAATAAAAACTGTTCTGTTTTCAAAAGTTTAACTCATTTCGCATAACTTATCTAAATTACCGAAAACGTTTCAGTTACTAGGTTTATTTTTTTGTGAAAAATATAAGTGTGATATTTAAAATAATATAGTAATATTTTATACACAATGTGAAAATTGTAGAGTATTAGAATTCGCATTGTGCTGAAACAACACCAAAGCTAAGATGGCTTGAGTCTATTTTCAAGCTATTTTTAACAATACTTTTATAATTGGAGCATTAAAAGTATTCGACCCACCAAAAAACACTTACGCTCTATATCAGTCCTAATATATGACATCACTGAGTATGCCACTAGGAGCAATTATTTCTCCACAACGAATTTTAAAGTGTAATCATTTAATAAATATTAAATACCAATTTGTTCATGTTTTTGAAAAGTATTAACAAACAACAAAAGTTTTGATTTTGTATAATGTGTGTTTGTGTTTGTATTGACTCTGTATTCGTGTGACCGGGGCGGTAACACCAATCATGGACGTTCTAGTGAACGAACTGATATTTGAAATATAATAAAAAAATTTTGTTTCTGAAAATGTGTTTCTTTACACAGCTCACAAGTTTTGCCACATAAAACGATGAAATAAAACAGCATACGCAAAAAATAAAGTGTTTAGAGAGTGCTGAGTATGTTCTATTTAAGCTTAGGTGCATAGGTGAATGCCGAAAGGTATTAGTAATAGGAAAATACTGCATTTAAGTAATTCCAGTAAGTCCTTGGCCCGACCTTCAACCACCATTGTTAGCGACCGTAAACATATGCTCAGTAGCCTATTTAAGTTCAAGTGAATTGAGAGCACTAAATTGTAACGTAAATAAAAGGTAAGTACTTTAATTACGTGAACAATAACATAATTACGGTGTATTTTATCATAAAACATTCACGCGTCTGCCTAGTGGTTCTTTTGTACAATTTCGATGTCTATCAATGATTCTAACTATTTGGAGCCCATAAAAATGTTATTGTTTGCTAGTCGCTGCCCACAACATTTCTTTCCTGGTTTGGACTTTGTACCCCTGAACGGTTCTACTCTTGTCGAACATTCTCGTAATGCGGGTGGCTGATCCACCAGGCAAGTTATCACCGCTAGTTTCTCGCGTCTCAGCTGAAGCAGTGGAGTGGTGGGGGTGACCACATGAACGCGTGACCGCTTACGTTAATACCCCCCCCCCCTTCTTTCGTTTCCGCCGAAGAAGGAGTAACTCGGACCTTCTGGGAGAATCGATAAGGAAGGGGATGCGAACCCGAGGAGTATATATACCCTTGATCGGAGCACAAAGTAGAGAGTTGTAATTTACACGCGTACAACAAACTTTCCCTTTCTTAACTTAGTTTAGGCTGGCTGGCAGCCTTGCGGGAAACGTCGAATGTCGCCCCCAAAAAAACCAGTGCCAACCAAACCAATGTGGACAGCAATGTCCAAGTGGCCAACCCCCCGCATGGTAGACTCTTTTCTGCTCTGCTCAACTCTTCTTCCAGATCCATCCTTCTGTTTCCCGTAACCAACCTGCACGCATAATGTATGATTTTTGTACCCCGCATGAAAGAGACCAGGGTTTTCCCTGTGTCTACGCCGGTTTTACCTGGGCCCAACTTATCCTAGTTTTAGTCTAGAATAGTCAGTGAGGGGAGTAAGTCATGGCGCCAATCGCAGCCAGGGCTGGCCAATCCCCCTCCTAGAACATGATGCATGCCACCTCTCCTGCATGGTTAACAATCTGCATGATCAGAGCGTATAGGCTTCGGCCTGAGACGCACTTAGAGTCTTCCCTACTCAGACCTCTCCCGCACACTCATAGCTTTAAGTTAGGTTAGGAAAAAAAAGAGCACATAGAGTGCGGTAGTAAGGAGCACGAAGCACATTCGTCGTCCTGCCGCCATCCGACCAGACCACCAGGAGCGCCACTGTGCCCGAGCACGCGTCGAAGATCGAAAGTGGACTTAGTTTCTGGACACAAACCGCAGTTGTGTGTCATTTCTCTATGCCCACTACTCTGTTACATAGCTCTATCCATTTTCCTTTAACTTGTGGACAATAATTATATCACCCTGTGTTGAGCCCTGGCAACGCCTGTTACTGCAGCTAGTATATGTATATATATATATATACTAGCGACCCACCACGGCTTCGCACGGGTACAATGCTGATACTAAATATACTACTGAATGTCTTTATATACTGACCCCCCGGCCGGTACCACCGCAACCGCTATGTCCCTGCATTTTAAATCTGTAAAATCTTCGAAAATATTCATTTAAATTACATGCTGTGAAGGGCCATATTGATCTATATTAAACGCACAATGTATTTAAGGTACTTAATTGGATAAGGTTTAATGCTGTATTTCTTAAAATCGCTTCGTAAATAAGCCATTATATCTCGTCAAAAGTAAAGGATAAAAAATTGTTATAGTGGGTTATCCCTAAGAGATAGACTTATATCATCAGGGACATTTTGTATACCTTATTAAGGTGTACAATACTGTAGTACATTATTTTGATTTATCTCGTAGGGTTCAGCCACCGTTTGCAATGTAAGCGCAAAAAAAATGTGTTTATTTACGACATCATATTAAAAACCTCTAAAATTATCAGTGTTTCTCTACTATATTATGCATGTATTATACATATAAACCTTCCTCTTGAATCACTCTATCTATTAAAAAACCGCATTAAAATCTGTTGTTTATTTTTAAAAATCTAAGGATACACAGGGACAGACAGACAGCGGAAAGCGACTTTGTTTTATACTATGTAGTGGTATATATATTAATCAATTTTCTGACTTTCAAATATACTTATGTTCGATAGTATGGCGCCTAGTTTCACCTATTCGCTCTTATACTTGAGACTTTTTATTATTATTAAGCCAGGATGTTAAAATGACAAATTATTTTCTATTTATATGTGCTGTACACACACACTTGTTGGTTATAATATTACATTTATGTAACAGACTGAAATGTCATAATATTTTAACAAATTTTTTTATTTTGTAGTTTCGTTATGGTATTAAAATCTCAATACTGTGTGGTAATTTACCGGCCAGAATTAAATTTTGTCGTTTGGAAATGTATACCATGACAAATTTATGTTCAATTTACCTCCTGTAAGGAATGTTAACATAATTTAATTTAAGGTGTTTAAATTTATAGCTAACTATTTGTATGGTTAAATTACAGACAAACAAAATACAAAGCTGATTAATTAACTTGTATAATTTTAATGCAAATTCGAATTTGAATTTTTATCATGAGCTGAACTTCATAAACAAAACTAATTTAGCGCAAATTAAAATTTTTAATGCCCTTTACATCGAAAGTTTGGACTCAGGTGAGATAAGAAGGATTATTAGGAAGAAATAGTTTTTCCAAATGTTTATGTTGCTATTTAAAGCTCAATTTTTATATTGTTTGGTGCAAAAATAAAAAAATACATCAGTACGTACAAGTTTCGACGAAATTTTTTTCACTTTATAAATTAAAGGCCAATTAAAACCACAACATACATGTTTAATTGTTTTACGACATGAGGAAAATGACTGAAAACTCAACAATAAGTGGAACATCAAATTAAATATGTTAAATAAGTTAAGACGGTTACATCGGCAACAATTTGCATTAATAACACATGGTTTTAGTAAAAAAAAACTGTTTTAATTTAAATACTGAATGAATTTACTCTAAAAATGATAGTTTTTAATTACCTTGCAATAATTTATTTAAGAGAAAAATATTTTATTATAATTTTATTTTTATATTTATAAATTTTGGCCAGTAATCGGTAGCTAACGCGCAAACGTTTCTTGATCTTCATATTAGATAGAAAAAATTTCCCTCGCAAAAAAAATTGCATAAAAATCTTTCCAAAACACAAAAAAATCTTAAATTTAATTCTTTGCACATGAATAAAACAAGAAGTTATACTTTTCAATTGTGATTCCTTGAAACAATATTATTTGTTTTTTATTTTTCCGACTTCTGCTTAAAAATGTTTTAATATGCCTTATTTCTTTTTACTTTAAGTGTATTAAAACTCTTTATACACACACACACACACATATATATATATATATATATATATATATATATATATATATATATATATATATATATACACACATACACTAGCTGCAGTACCCGGCGTTGATAGGGCTCAACACAGGATGATATGTTGTCCACAAGTTTAAGGAAATTGGATAGCGCTATGTAACAGAGTAGTGGGCATAGAGAAATGACACACAATTGCGGCTTGTGCGTCCATGATCTAAGATTTTATGTCTACCCATTGCGATTGTTTGAACGGTTTAAAAGTTTATTCGCTGCAGGACCAATTTGTGGCGACTGATAGCAAAATGGATATCGCGAATATATCTTCGAAAATATTCATTTAAATTACATGCTATGCAAGGCCCTATTATTCTATATTAAATGCACGATGTATTTAAGGTACTTAATTGGATAAGAATTAATACTGTATTGCTTAAAATCGCTTTGTAAATAAGCCATTTTTTATCGTAAAAAGTAAAGGATAAAAAAATGGTGGGTTATCCCTAAGAGATAGAGATATACCATCCAAGACTTTTTTTGTAGACCTTTTTAAGGTGTACAATACTGTACTACATTATTTTGATCTATCTCGAAGGGTTCAGCCAGCGTTTGATTTGTAAGCGCAAATAAATGTGTTTATTTACGACATCACATTAGAAACCTCTAAAATTATCAGTGTTTCTCTACTATAATATGCATGTATTATACATATAAGCCTTCCTCTTGAATCACCCTATCTTTTAAAAAAAACGCATCAAAATATGTTGCGTAGTTTTAAAGATCTAAGCATACACAGGACGGACAGACAGACAGCGGGAAGCGACTTTGTTTTATACTATGTTGTGATCTTTTTTTATGATCATCTACATTCAATAGATAATGAATAATTAATTTCGTTATATAACGCAGTTGCAGAAAACTCGCTCATAAGTTCTTAGTTGCTGGTCAGGTCTTGCTCATTTGCAACAATAATACTTGGATGGGATTCAAAAGGCAAATGAAGGTTAATCGACTAGTTTAAACCACGTGGCAGAAAAAAAAAAGTTGGAATTGTGTTTTTTTTTTGTCCCCTACGGGAAATAAATGTCAGTTTCCTTGTTTTTTTTTTTCCACTCACGGTCACTGGAGTGATCTCCTCCTTCTAAATTCCTTCGGGCGCCATAGGCAATAAATTGCAAAAAAAAAAAAAAAAACAATTAAGTGCGATTTAATTAATGCCGCACGTTTTGTTGCGTATACTGTGCGGGGACGCGGGTTGGCACCCCTGAGGGACAGCCCAAGTCCAGTCGAGCCAACCCCCGAGAACATGAAGTGTATGTCACGGTGTTGGCTGCGCTGGAGAGGAGTGTTTGCGCGGGGCGGTGGAGGGGGGGAGGGGGGTCGCTCAAAGCTTCTTCCAGGCTGCGTGTGTATGCTCTCCGACACGACACATCGAAACTGATAGCGGAACCGCCCTGGAAACCACAAAAGATCAAAATTACCACCCTGGGAAATCAACACAATAAAAATATCCAATTGCTTTATAAGTTACAAAATTTTTTAATTAATACCTCTTATCGTATTTACGACAGTATTTTTGCACATGCTATTTAGAAGTGTCATGACTTATTCGATCATTCTGTTTCAGCAATTGTTTCTGTGCTCTGCTGTATTGATTTTTTTTTATTTGTCTGTTTCTCTTTGTAAATTGTGTTTTGTTGCCTGGGTGTTGTTGTTAGCCTTGCAAACGTATATTTTTTTACGTTTTTTCTCTTTATGATTACTAATTGATAAAGTTCCTCATTGTGCTTGTTCGTGGATTCTCATCTGTCTCCACAATTTATGTTGCTGTTTAAATGTGTTTTTTTTTATTATGTTTGTCAACACTTTTATTTCAGTATCTATGTTTTCTTTCAGTTTAGTGAGTACTAGTGTGTATATTTTAGGGGGCGCGTCGTTTAGCCTAAAATCGTTTTGCCTAATCGTGTTTCCCCACCTTCGTTTTGCCTAAAATTTGGTTTGCCTAAAGTCATTTTGCCTAAAGTCATTTTGCCTAAAGTCATTTTGCCTATAGTCGTTTTGCCTAAAGTCGTTTTGCCTAAAGTCATTTTGCCTAAAGTTAGTTTGCCTAAAGTCGTATTGCCTAAAACCATTTTGCCTAAAATCGTTTTGCCTAAAGTCGGTTTGCCTAAAAGTCATTTTGCCTAAAGTCATTTTGCCTAAAATCGTTGTGCCTAAAGTCGTTTTGCCTAAAATTATAATCTCATGCTTAAGTTCCCCTACAGTCGTTTTGCCTAAAATCGTACTGCCTAAAATTCGTTTTGCCCTAAAGTCGTTTTGCCTAATGTCATTTCGCCTAAAGTTGTTTTGCCTAAAGTTTCAGCACTTCGCTTTCTTTAACAGACAGTTAACTTGCCGAGCAGTCGTTTTGCCTAAAATCGTTTTGCCTAAAGTCATTTTGCCTAAAAGTATTTTAGTATATTCTTGCTCCATATAGTGTGTGTAAATACATTCCAGCCACTTGTAACTCTATTTGTGGATTCTGGAACTACTACCGAAACATTGTGAGAGGTTTGACATTCTGCCACAAGAGTGGAGGGTGTTCAGTATCGCCTGCATCTTTCAAGGAGGAAGGGTAGTTCGTTTTCGAGACAACAGATAGTGTGTCGCTCATCAAGTATCGCCTGCATCTTTCAAGGAAGATGGGTAGTTCGTTTCCGAGACAAATGGATTGTGTGTCGCTCACCATTACTTTATATCGTCTTTTAAGGTTGCTTCCTTATTAAATATTTGAGCGCAGTTGTCCCATTTACGCCATGCATTCAATGCTACGGAACGCATCACGCCTATACTAATTACTCGCAAACAAGATCTGTAACAGTGGGGTATTATTACGCGATAAAAGACAAATGATAAATCTACTAATTTCATGTTGTACATTTTGACTGCGAATCAAGTAAACTGCGTAACCAGGCTCTGAATATGCGCTTTTTCGCCATTTTCACAAAAAAATTGTCTATGTAAATATATTATACGGAAAATGTAAAACAACACAATTTTCACTTTTCGTGGAATAAAATCGTATTGCCAAAACATTTTCTTACGGGGACTTACGAATACCTACGCTTAACTAGGGAAGGCCCTTACGTATAAAGTATTACTGTTTTTGAAGGAATATTATACACTCCTGCGCTATTATTTATAACTTAGGATAGATACTACGACAGTTTAAATATACTAAAACTGTTAATATTTTTGGAGTCCTAGAAGTATATTTCGTGGTTTAATGTTTCCAGAGCAAAAATTTAAATTGAATTTCCTGTATGACTTATTTATATATCATTTCTATAGCTGAGTAATATGAAATAAATACTTTGAAATCAAAGGAAAGAAAGCGATAGGGTAAGTGAACGAAACGGAAACTTGTTAAATAAAACATGTTCGGCAACTTAACATATAATGGAATTATTATTATTATTATTTTTATTCCACAAGGAGTTGTCTGTGGTAATGTTGTTGCCTTTGTATCGCTGTGACGACTTTACGTTGAACTTCCCTTTCTCAAGATACTGCAAGCCTATTACATTTTGTTTTAGTAATTTTAATGAACATAATCTGAAGACGAGTTTATAAATAACACAAACGTATACAATAAAGTTTACTTCTGCTATGTATGTTTGCTATAATCAATAAATTTGTATTGCGTTAGCAACTTGACTTCACCTAAGCCACTGAAAAAACCTGATAGCCTATATGTTTAAGAAACGGAATAGCCCTTATTAGCCTACTTTACTCTAAGAAAAGTAGTATAAACTAATATATCGTCTTTAGTCACGCCGGATATCTGTATGTATATTTATATTAAAAATATTTGTAAAATTATGATAATCGCCAGAAAATACGCCTACTTTTAACCAAATGCTATGCAGATAAAAAACGGGGCGCTATGTTTTTTTACGTTAGGAAAGTGAGTGAAACCACCGCTACTAGCACTACCTCTTGAATGCTGGATGCAATATAATTCGAAATAAACTTTGTTATAGCACTTTAGAAATTTTTAATCGCGTTTTTCAGGTACTTTTGATAATTTTAGTACACATTTTCTGAATTCAACTCTCGACTTTTCAATGTAAACGAATACGGCGAAACCCCTAACTTCATCCACATCCCGCTGGGATCGCTGGTCAAAGTAGTTTCCGCTACTCTTGCCGAATTTCCGGTATTGCTCTGTATTGTATTTGGTTTACCTCATTGAAACGTATGATTTTATGATATGTAGTTTTTCATGATTTATGACGTAATTTCACATGATTTTTTATTTTTAATTTAGTCGGAAATTTTTTTACGTCTGTAATTTGTTTACTCTATGCGATTTAAGTATGCCTGGGTTCCAGGTACTAAGCAATTTAAAGTAACGATGATGTACTTTAACAAAAAAATTTTTATTAAATAATTTATTCCATGCAATCCCTGTTTTCACACCTTTACAATGATAGCGTAGTACGCCACTTTGGTTGTAATATGGAGCGAAATAAGTAGGCCGCGTAGCGCGACGCCTGAAGCATTTTATTGTGAAATTTAAGTCATTTGAGTACCTACTAGGAATGCGTATCGTCCCAGAACAGTTTTGAGAGATGTGAAGCTACATTGTGTAGTAAAATAAAGTAGTTTTGAAATGGTAATCTATAAATTTATATTAAGAGAATAGATGTGGTTAACCACTTTTAATTATTGTAGTTAGCTTTGCTTAAGCCAGCCTGCCTAAAGAGAATCTACGGTCATTTTTTTAAAGAGAATTTAAATTCGGTTTATATCATATTCATAATTGAGATTATTTTCCAATTAATGAGAGGTTGTATTTGTTTTGCTATGATATTGACTATCCTACCAAGTCACAAAAGCTCTGATAGTGATGAGAAGAATTAATTGCTTTAACCTAGCCCCAGAACAATGTTATAGTCGACTTTATTTTGATTTAAATACCTGATATGTGTATATTACTTCTATAATTACGTCACAGAGATTTTTAATTCGGTTAATTGCTATAATACCTGTAAACCTGTGCTATTCGTTTTCTCTCCGATTTATTAAAAAAAAAACATTGTAATAAATTAATTGCCATTATATTTCATTTATTATTACTGTAAATCGGAGATTTGGTCTTTTCCCTTTAGTATAGCCGTGCGAAGACGGGTCGGTCAGCTAGTAATATAAAGTTGGAGGTGTTTCGAGTACTATGGCACTGGTTCCCATTTTAAGAAGTCAATGTGTTTATTGAGTAGGTAAAACTAAACGAAAGACAAAAATTTTACCGTATGTTAATAAAAGTACATATATAGTTATATAAATATGATAAACAACCACTGAACTTCTTTCAACAGAGCCATACGCCAGCGACCGTATGTTACTGCGACGCCATTCAGATTTCACTATAAATTCATTTTGAACTTTTGAGGCTAAGTTACAATGGAAACTACGTGGTTTTAGTTTTTTTAATCTTCGACACATTTGTGACTCTGAGTTCTAATATATTTACTTATATTGTATAAAACACTACATATTATAACTTGGACAGTGAAAAAATATGTTGTGATTATTATTTTCCTGTTTATATACTATCGCTGTTACATCTCTTTACATTTTGGTTTTATTTAGCAAAAAATATTGTCACGTGCACCTAGCCGGTGCCACCGCCATTTCTGTCACGATCCACTTTCAGAGGGGGGAGAGAATCGTAGCTCTTTACATAGAAACAACTCGCTTGGCATCAACTAGTCTTAACTTCATAAAATACTTTACTGTACCTAGGATCATAGGTTCGTCATCCCGTACAGGATGTCTGGAGAGAGCTGAACTAAGGAGATTTTGCAAAATAACATAATACTTAATTAAAATTATTTTATTCTTAAAGTCAAATACTCAACATCATTTTAAAGAACATTTAAATAGCGGGATTACAATTTAAAACAATAATCTCTTTACTTCCTTAACGATTGAACGACCTTACAAGAGAGAGAATGAGAGAACTTCACTAAACACTTCCCTAGTCCTTCCGAATACCTCAAATCATAATTAATACTTAAAATTAAAACAAAGATAAGTCCATACTCACATTTTCCGAAAAGCCTTTCTTGATCGATTACTTTAAAAAAATAACGTAGGGGCCTCTCCTGCCCTTGAAATCCCGAACGAACATTACATTTTAAACACTATGACGCGTGACCCCTGACGAGGGCCATAGCCTCCGCCCGAAAGCTTGACGACTACATTATGACCTAACTTAAATTAAACAACTCGTGACCACAGGTGAGACGCATAGCCTCCGCCTGAGTGAGCCCCGAGTCACCACTCACTTGCGCTTCAATTCGCGCGCCCTGCCGCGCCTACCATAACAAAAGCTCGTTATTGAAGTCAAATTTACTAAACAACTAACTAGAACATCTGGGAAGACTACCCCCCCTCTACCCCAATGTGCAGGCCACACCGCGCGGCTTGTTACGACAGCGCGCCCCAGTAACTGCGGCCCGTGGCTGCGCCAGCGCGCGGCCAAACAAACAAACAAAATTCTGCAAGCCCGCAGCGCGCCGCGCCGGCCCCGTGCCCCAATTACATGGTCACGCCACTTGCGCTGACGAGTGAACAGAGCAGCCAGCCCAGAGTCCCGTCAGTAAAGTCCCTAAATTTGATTTCAACAACCCTGCAAAATTTCAACCCGCGACATAACCCTCCCCTCACAGAGCTCGAGCCCCATCGAGCTACCTCAAAATTACAAATTGTCTTTTTCCATTAAACCATAACTATAAATTCCTCATTTCACAAAAATAATAATTTTCTTAGTTCCTTGCTGTCTGAACATACATCTAGATTCTGCATAAGATTTATTTTAAAACAACAAGTATTCATAAAATTAAATGTAAAACTTTTATCTGGTTTGTTCTCACAGGAACCTTCAGAGGCTCGAGTTCTCAATTCTAAAAAAATTGTTCTGTTAGTGAAGCTCTCTTTACAAATTAAATTACTGTTCTTAGTTTCTCAGTATTCGTTAAACAATGTGCAAATTCTTGATAATTATTATTTTTTTTTTTTTTCAGTTTCCGTTTATTACCATACTTCTTTCGTTCTTCAAAAAAAATTAAGTGTCCTTACAGTGTTTCAATTAATTAAACTCTTATCTCGTGAAGGTTGGTGCAACTCCTCGAAGTCAGTGTTGTCGAGAAGAGTAGCTCCCTGGGCTGGCCATCAGCAAACACCACTCAACTCCAACAGCTACTGGACTGGCTTCCAGGGCAGCTCACAACTTCTCCCCACATCTGCTTCGGAGTTGTGCCATCCTCATCACGAACAGATTACAATTCTGAAACATCATCAACAGGCATTACCATCACGCCTGACAAATACAAAACTAACTACTAAACTGCAATCGATGGGCAAGGATGCAAACACACAAAAAAATAAAATTAATTAATTCAACTGCTAACATAAAGTATCCCACCCTTAGCATAATCTAATCAGGCAAATAATTTGATAGGAAAAACTTAAGGAAGGGAAACATGACCTCCAATGATTTTCCCTAACTCTTGAGTCTTGATCTTCTCTATACAGCAAATAGTCCCCACGAAGTAACTGGGTTGAAGGTCAGTTCACATGACCCACCCATAACCTCTTCTACTCTTCTTTTCTTCTGGGGGCAACCACAATGCCCACCAATCTCTCTCCATGGTGCCGAACCAGCTATCCCATGAGAGTAAACAACGTAGTCAATAGAAGCGCAGAGGGGAAACACCAATCTCTGGCTTGTCGAGTCATAAAACTGCTTTATCTTCTTCTTCTTCTTCGGAGTAAAAATATCTGACTAACCTTGCTTCTATTCTTCCAAACAGTAAAAGTTCATCAGGTATCTTCATGAAAGAAACATTCTAACTAATAATTCTTCATTTTTCTTCTTCTTTATTTCTGTTAGTTGTAATAGAAGGCCATGTTAGGGAGGTTATAGGGAAAAAGAGTGGCCAATTCCCACCCCATCACCCACCTAGATCATGACTAATTAACTTTTAAACTTTCTATTTCAAACAAATAAAAAAAAACATTTTTTTTTATTCAAACTTTTAAACTATAATTACTTTTACTTCATAACCTCAAAAGCTAATCAATAATTCTAAATGAAATTGTGATTTACTGCATCCTTGTTCCATCCGATCTGTTTGTTTATAACCTTTCTTGTAAAGTATAAAATTTTCAAACATTACTAATTCAAAAAAAAATTAAATTCTGGTGTCCTTTGAGTTACAATTAACTTTACTATTTCTTAGGTTGAAATAATTTAAGTTTTCAGAACTATTTCATTGTCTAATTCACAACACTTAAAAATCAACTCAAAACAACAAATCATCAAAATCAATAAGATCATCTGACCTACCTATCAGTACTGTGAACTTGAACTGTTCGTACACATTTATAATAAGCTATTGTATTTAAATTCCAACCTAAATAAGGTTTAAAAAAAACTACTAATCCCTCTGTAAATTAAGAAAATTAACTTTAAAAATTAAACTTAAGGTATTAGTTCTTTTTGACAGCTACCACAACTCACTAGTTCCATTACATTACTATAACCTAAAAAGTTCTGTAAATAATGTTTATAACAAAAAAAAACTCCAGTTACTGTCTTCCATAAAAAAAAATAAAACTTTACATGACCTTATTAATCTCCACTTGTAAGTCCATGGCTGCCAGCTTTCTCTTCTCTTGAATCTTCAGTCTTGGCTCTTGTTTCAGTGATCTTGTATCTTGTCTCTCGAACTCTTGTCATCTTGTAAACTGGACTGCTGCTCAGCTCATCTTAAGGAATCTGTAACAGTTTCAAAAATACATGTTAATTTAAATTACATAATTCCTGTTCTTTGGTCCTAAAAAAAAAATTGTATTATTAGTACACATTACCCTGAAACAACATTATTATTCATTGTTTATTACTTAAAAAAAATGCTTTACCATAAAATCCTTTTTTGTTCTTTTCATTAGGCCTATTTATTTTCCTTCTTCTTAATTAAATTCTGCTTCAAATGTTAATCCTAACTTAAGACCTACCATCTATTTATTATTCATTACCTACATTATTTATGTTACCCTAAAATTCCCATAAGTTTCTAATACTTCCTATCAAAGACATTCTCTCTAAAAAAAATTTACTTGTGACTCTTAACTTAACAAACTTAAAAAAAACTTTTACACTAGACTTAACTTATTATTCATTCTTAGTTACTAAATTTCTATATGTAAACTTTAGTACTTACAAACAAAAACTGCCTATTTCTCTCTACCTCTTAATCTCTTTCAATTATTACAATAATAATGTTACCTTGCATCTTTAAACTTTCTTCTTTTCAATTAAATTAGACATCTCATAACAATAAAAATTCTGCCTATACTCTTCTTATGGGTGTACAAACCAACAACAAAATTTCAAATTCTCAAGTTTCCTTATATTTAAATTATGCAATACAAATAACCTCTGTGGTGCCTGTACCCTTTAGGCCTACCACCTTCTCCTCTCACAGCATGACAACTCTTATTCCTCGGGGTCTATTCACTGTTCCAAATCAAATATCTCAAATAAATTAAAAACAAATTTATTATTTTAAGAAAACAAAAATTTACATTGAATTTACTATGGAGCCTGGAAATCTTAATGTCTCACAGCAGCTAACATGACTAAATCCCATGGAACCCCAGGTTTACCTAACCTGTGCCCAAAAAAAATTTAAGCATACCAGGCTTTCTCTGCACTGGTTTTACAGCATCACACACTATTTAGGGCCCCTGATCTGCCATCAGTCCCAAGGAGTTTTCCCACAACCCCTCTCTACACAAGCGCCTACCGCATTCCTCTCAATTGGCTATCGGTTTTACGGCATTCTTTTGGGACCCGACCATCAAGTTAGGGCTAATCGAACACTAAACCTCCATACTTCCAAACAATAAAAATCAATTAAACTTTCTCTGTAAATTCTTAAAATCAAAAAAAATTATTCCAACATGCCAAAGAAACTTAAAAAAACTTCATAACCTTATCTTCAAACCATTAAAATAAAAATAAATAGATTACTCTGTCTCCTTAATAACTGTAAACTGTCAACCAAATATCATGTCGTAAACTTAACTCTGCTTACTGACTCTAAATCATAAAATCTCATTCTTCCTAATTAATAAACAACCGATTTCCTTGAAATCTCACTGTATCTCTCAAACTCCACTGGCTGAATATCTCAATAAATTCAAAAACAAGTATCTAAACTCTTAAAGAAACTCCTCCCCAATTATTCAAATTACTTCACCTTATTTTATTTCATTACTTAAAACACCTTACTCAAAAAAAATTAATTAATTATCTAGCTATC
Source organism: Bacillus rossius redtenbacheri (assembly GCF_032445375.1). NCBI lineage: Eukaryota > Metazoa > Arthropoda > Insecta > Phasmatodea > Bacillidae > Bacillus > Bacillus rossius. The sequence continues at coordinate 69,131,868 of NC_086333.1, read as the reverse complement.
TTCCATTATTATTTATTTACCGAACAAAACTTTCTCCTAAATTAATTTAGTAAAATTCAATTTCACATTAGGCAAGTACACTAACTCTCTACAGCAATGTTTCTCATTTCCCTCCTTCCTAACTGAATCCAATCTTACTTAACCTCCAGGGAATTTACCTCACAAAATAACCAAATTCACTGTAGTGCCTATCTGCTATAGGCCCACTACACAACAAGGGATTCTAACCCCACCAACAAACTTCATTGAAATGGTACCCTATCCCATACAGGATAGCCACTTCGGTACTACCATGGGGAACTCCTGCCCCAAACTACTCACAACTCTCAGGATTCTCCTGACCCTTAATTCCGTAGTCAGCCCATCTCCTATGGTCTGCGCTACAATTCCCTTTCTTCCCAGGGACACAACGCCTCACCTTAGGGTCCCTCGCCCTAATGAAAACATTAATTTTGTCTCTCTGTTCTTTTGGAGTAAATTCCCTCTACACACAAAATCTAGCCTTCCCAGTTTTCTCAATGCTTATCGATTTTATAATGTACCTCCTTAATAATGTTTACAAATCCCAAAAAAATATTTTTAAAACCGAGGTAGAATTTAACTAACAAAAACATAAACAACTTACAACGAAACACTTCTAGCCTATACATCATACACTTCTTAAATTAAATTACTTACATACTGAAAGTTCCTCTTCTTCTAAAACACACTTAAATTTAAATTTATTTAACCAATAGTCTATTTTCTTATCGCTAAGTTACCGTACAGCTGATCAAAACAAGGTCACGGCCTGTCCACGTCTCCGTATGAGCCCGTGACGTCACCGAATTCCATCAGGTGCGCCAACCCTCGCTTGCGGTTCCTCCGTTCTCCGCTAGGTCTCAGCACCTCCCCGTCACGTGTTCAGTTCACTCTGCCACGTCCACTGACGTGTCGTTCTGAAACAACTCTCAACATTTTTCTAATTAAAACAAAACATCACTATAAATTCTATAACTCTCTTTTACATAAACTCTCGTTTTCTTTTTAATTCCTTTCTAACGTTTATCCTTCCCTCGACTGATTTAATTCGTACGTCTCGTCTCCTACGCGCACGACAACAAAACAAACTTCACTTGAAAATAATTCCTATTTACGACAAAAAATTTTTATTTTAAATTATAATTCTCTTAACCTACAATCTTAAATTAACTTTAATAAAACTAAACCACTTGCATTATCTTTATTAAGTATTTAAATTATAACGTATTCTCCTCACGTAATAATCCCCGATATAAATCTACAATAAATTCAACGACTTAAAACAACTTATCACTTTAAACTTTATCCTTACAAGTATCCTCAAATAAACATCTGTTACGTCAAAAAAAAAAATCTCAAAGACTTCCTCCACTTAGATTAAATTCCGTAATCCTCTCCTCAAGTAAACTCTTAATAACCTGCTATCAGAAGCTGAAACTAACTTAATAATAAACATAAAAATCTACCTCTCTCTCTCTCCAGAAATAGAACCTATCCGGCGAACTCTACCATTTCTGTCACGTGCACCTAGCCGGTGCCACCGCCATTTCTGTCACGATCCACTTTCAGAGGGGGGAGAGAATCGTAGCTCTTTACATAGAAACAACTCGCTTGGCATCAACTAGTCTTAACTTCATAAAATACTTTACTGTACCTAGGATCATAGGTTCGTCATCCCGTACAGGATGTCTGGAGAGAGCTGAACTAAGGAGATTTTGCAAAATAACATAATACTTAATTAAAATTATTTTATTCTTAAAGTCAAATACTCAACATCATTTTAAAGAACATTTAAATAGCGGGATTACAATTTAAAACAATAATCTCTTTACTTCCTTAACGATTGAACGACCTTACAAGAGAGAGAATGAGAGAACTTCACTAAACACTTCCCTAGTCCTTCCGAATACCTCAAATCATAATTAATACTTAAAATTAAAACAAAGATAAGTCCATACTCACATTTTCCGAAAAGCCTTTCTTGATCGATTACTTTAAAAAAATAACGTAGGGGCCTCTCCTGCCCTTGAAATCCCGAACGAACATTACATTTTAAACACTATGACGCGTGACCCCTGACGAGGGCCATAGCCTCCGCCCGAAAGCTTGACGACTACATTATGACCTAACTTAAATTAAACAACTCGTGACCACAGGTGAGACGCATAGCCTCCGCCTGAGTGAGCCCCGAGTCACCACTCACTTGCGCTTCAATTCGCGCGCCCTGCCGCGCCTACCATAACAAAAGCTCGTTATTGAAGTCAAATTTACTAAACAACTAACTAGAACATCTGGGAAGACTACCCCCCCTCTACCCCAATGTGCAGGCCACACCGCGCGGCTTGTTACGACAGCGCGCCCCAGTAACTGCGGCCCGTGGCTGCGCCAGCGCGCGGCCAAACAAACAAACAAAATTCTGCAAGCCCGCAGCGCGCCGCGCCGGCCCCGTGCCCCAATTACATGGTCACGCCACTTGCGCTGACGAGTGAACAGAGCAGCCAGCCCAGAGTCCCGTCAGTAAAGTCCCTAAATTTGATTTCAACAACCCTGCAAAATTTCAACCCGCGACAATATATTAGAACTCCGAGTCACAAAAGTGTCAAACAAGTTATGGTATTTTCAATCCATCACCTCTTATAAGGACCTCGCCAAAATACATAACATTATCTTCTTACTATACTATATGGACCTTTGAAAAATGCGGAACTGTCATATAGGGGATGCACACTTTTAGATATTACCGAGCACCTATTTTTAATTCTGCATGGCAACGCTTAAAATTAACATTAAATTACGAAGCTATTATTCTTAAGTTATTTACAGGTAGACTTACCAAATCCTTAGGTACTTCATGTTGCACATATGTATTTCCACAAAGCACCCTTCTTACAAAAATTGAAGACACTAATATTAACTTAAGAATATTGTTTTGTTATTTTCAATATTATCTCCAACATGTCCAAAGTAATACCATCACCGTTGTCCGCATCACTATTTTATTACATGCTCTACTTAGTTTAAATACTAACAAGTGAAATGTTTAATATAAGGTTTGTTATTTTGAAAATAAAAGTGTCTTTCTTAAATCAAAACGTAAATGTCGAATACCATATAACTAATTGCATGCCTGATTTGACGCGAATCGATTACGTAATGTTAAAAACTAGAAACCTACCCCAGTTTCACACGGGTAGCAGATCACATATGCCTACATAAACGGACGTTACGATCCTGATGCGGAAAGGAATATGCATGCCAAATTTCAATTCAATCGGACGTATAGTTTTAGAGATCTCGTGATGAGTCAGTGGTATTTCGCTTATATTTATAGATTATGGCATAGTCTTAATTTTTGAGACGAATAATGATTACAAAACAAGATGAAAATAATGCATTTGTGTCACATTAAAGGTGGTTTAACGTAGATAAATAAACGAAACATTATAGTTGGCAGAAAAGTTTAATATAATTGCCTCATATTCTGAAAACTTATAGTGTTGTATTTTTTTGAATTACTTGACTACCAAATTTGTCACAAGTGGGCTGTGGAGTTCACATGTTATGAAGTAAAAGTTTTATATTTTTGGTTTCAGTATCTTAGAAGCTAGTGAATTAATAAATTTACGTAAATAACAATTTCGTTCTAGCACAGTGGACTGGTTGTTAAAATGTGTCAAACATTTAATGAGATTTGATATTAGCTACATCATTTAAAATAGTTCAATTTTGAAAAAAAATAGAGTGCATTATCTTCTTGTTTCTCATAAAGTTATCCCTTCTGTATTATATTTATTTGAAAACTAAATTTGCTGCGAGTATCGCGTATAGCTCCCAATAAATTAAGTAGGTTAAAATTTGTGTAATGGTTCCTGCGATATTATATATGCAGCAACCAAAACGCTGAATAAACAAATATGTATTACTGAAAATGTTTCTAATAACCATATTTTGGAGCCAAACACTTAGTTTTGACAGGTATCCGGATTTTTCCCATTGGACAACACAAGTTAGTCATTCTAAATAGCTACCTATCCGGATTTCAGTAATGGGGCAACTAACGCCTTTAAAAATTCTGAACTATGCCTAACCGGAATAAGTTCCCTATACGGATATTTAAATCAGTACAATAAAATGCAGACGCCAGGAAAGGACAGCTATCCGATTTGTAAAGTTCACTAATTTAGCGTTTCATGACTCGGTGCCAAATTAAAATAGCCAAGTAGGACACTTATCTGGATGTTAACTTACACGCCACAGTTTTAAAGAAATTATTCGCTTTGCTCACATATTGTATTAAGTGTATTTGCAGATTGTGCCATGTATAAAAAAAAGGCGAAGTTTTGGTTAACCGTAAGCGGTAGATTACTAATCCCCTCGGTTTTATTAAAGTTGGTTTATAACGCCCCCGAAGTTTTCGTGTTTTGCATTTCCTCGTTCCATGATGCATCCGGAAACTTTGAGATATATCTTCCAATGTCGACGTTACTAGCAATAAACTTGTGCTTAAATTCCATTTTCAAGATTTTTTAAAATATATTTGGCTTTTACGTGGGCTAATAGTTGTGAATTTTATGTTTACCTACTTTTTAAAAATGAATCGTCACCTGAAGTTCGTCCTTGTGGTTTGTCCTAGTGGTTCGTGTTTTAAAAACAAAATATATTTATTTAAACAGACTCGTGGTTTTTAGAATGACTCGATGTCACAGTGCGGGTTAATGTATCTGGGTACCGTAAAGACCCTGCTACAATTGACTTGTCCAATGCCATGTCCGTTGGACACAACTCACCTATTGGTCCACGAAGCCCTGTGGCGTCATATTTCTTGTCCCTTCGTCCCTTGTCCCTTCGTGATCAAGCAGTTGGCGAACTTTTATAATTTTGTCCCTTATTGAGTTTTCCCATGCAAGAAAAATACGTTTGAAAACATGTTAAAATTGTAAACAAACATAAATTATTTAAAATTAAAAAAAAACGTAAAATGTCTAAAGAGGATCACAAACCACGCGGGAAAAATAGTAGTATACAAACAATAAAAACAAAGTGAATTTTGTGAATTGACTATTATGTACCGAAATTGGAAATAGGTCACGTAATTACTCTGCCATTGAAATGTCAGTTTACCGAGCTACCTTTCAAACAGAATAAGCTTGGCAATATTCACATCATCAATATTTTTAAATTGATTTTGTGGCCTCTAAAAGATCTACTAGTATTATAATTTTTTTTAAGGGATTTGTGGTCTCCAACTTTTGCAAATGGCCACAACACATCAGACAAATGAAGAAGGAAATATTAAAATGTCGCTCAAAACTACTGCACTCTTGTGTTGGTATTTGAAATGTTTACAATTTGACAACTCGGGACATAACTTTTGTGGCAACCTTTTTTCGTGAGAGGATGATACAAAGAGACCAAGACACATGGCAATTGTAGCAGGGCCTTATTAAAAATAAGCGAAAATTCCAATACTGCATTTATCTGACTGAAATTTAAGAGCAGCGGCTATTTTCCGCGATATTATTTTGGTTTTATTATTATTGGTTATTATTTTGGACCATTTGCACAAAATTAATTTCTTCCGTTTAATTTTTTTGGATTCAAGGGTTCAAGTTGTTTCCGTTGTCTCATTAGAATAATGCCCCCTCTACACTTAGCCCGAACGTTCGCAAACGTTCGCGAACGTTCGCGAGCGCCAAGTGTGGAGGGCTGGTTGGCATGTGAAGGCTTGTGTTCGTGTTAGTTCGTGGGCGCTCGCCTCGGTGACGTTTTTTTTTTTGAACAAGTCAAAGGAAGTTGGGCCAACGTCCGTAATGTGTGTATCTACACTTGGCCTGCAAGCAGTAACCCAATAACATTCATCGAAGTTATCTTGGTGTTTATATTTTCTTGGTAAACAAAACAGAGTAAACTATAGCTGCCTGCAGTGTACCATAACTACATCAATACTCTTTATAGCAGACACTTTCAGTTCGTTTGTGACTGATTCATCTAGTTCGCTTCGGAATTGGGAATCGCGTTTGCAGGCCAAGTGTGGATTCATGGTTAATTGGCATCTGAAAAAATTCGTCTTTGTTCGCATTCGTGTTGGAATTCGAGTTAGCCTGCCAAGTGTAGAGGTAGCATAACATATGCCCGTGTACTTGTGCCCCCTCCTTTTTTTCCCACCGCTTTTTCGACACTCCTTTTAGGCCAGCGGCTGTCCTAAGCGCCTGGGTAGATAAAAAAAATCTAGAAAATCATAAAAAGTGTAAATAAATTAAATGAGCTTAAATCTAGCACCACATTTTGTTCTTGATAACGTATGTGTAATTTTACTCGTCTGCCTCCACTATAACCACAGTTGCTCTTCAGCAATCTCAGTTACCAAGACCTGTAATCCCATTTACTACCTTGTCCATTCCTCTCTGTACTATGGTGATGACATTCATGCTATTCACTTTAGCAATATATAGACATGGAAAATTTGTGCCAGTTAAGTAATGGGTAGAGACTGGAAAATTTAGCAAGTTCAGTTACACGTCGGCTACACTTTACCTTACTATGTTAAATGAATGCTCTGCAAGTTTTAAGCTGTTGTTGCTCAACTGCATTTACGTTTTTACATAATCACTCAAAATGTGATTTTATCTAATTGTCTGTTGCGGTATTTGGCATTTATTAATATATCTACACAGCGTGCGAAAGAACTGAGATACGCCACTACATTTGCAAACTAAACATGATTGTACATGCGTTGAGAGTATAGATTGCCCTAAAACTAATATATGATATTTCGCGTACCTATTTATAGGCTGTTATTATTAGTTAATTTCTCATATTCACAGAAATAAGCTATATAGCTGGCCTCAGGTATATCAATTGTAAAATATGTAATATACATTCAATATACAAGTAATTTTAATCATTGGTAGTATTTTATATAAGGCAAAATAGAACCATGAAGAATCCTATCGTTTAATGAACTTATAAAACATGTATTTTTCAATGCGTATTCAGCCTTCCAGATGTTAACGAATAAGTTTCTAGTAGGCTACGTACGAATAGAAAATAACGTAATTTCCAACTAGGCATCTATAATTATGAATATAAAAATTTACCAAAAAACAAAACACATACCATAGAAAATCCAGTGTATAATAATTATCATTTAAAACATTATTATTTTCAGAATACGTATTTCTAAGCACTATAGTAAAATTAAATTAACAAAGGCTGTTATTTTTCGCGAAAAAATACATTTCTTATTCATGATTGATAGAATTACAATTTTGACCGTGTGAAAAGTCTGAAAGCGAATCACGAAAGTTCGGTGCAAAAGTTACCGATTTCTGATTGGGCCAGAGAAAAAATTAAATTTTCGTGAGCGATAGCAACCATTAGCTAGAAAGACACTGCTGGTATGTGCGTATAGAATTGAAATATACAGTAAGCTCAAACTGTTTCAGAAAATAATCACGGGATACATAAATAAGTTGACTATACACCACAAACATACTATACACCTTAACACACATATAATTCACTTAATCAGTCTCGTAACATATTTAAATTATGACATGCAGTATGATCGTAGTAACAAGCCTATTTTGTTTCATTTCTCATTATATTTATTAATCCTAACAGAATAAATGTAATTAGTAAAACTATCAGCTTTTAGATTGTAAGATACTTCGGGGTTATTTTACATTACGATAAATCCCATGTGGTATCGCAAAGTAAAATAATGAGGCCAGCCGGCCTGCTATATATACTTATATATATATACAGTGTTGTTAAGTAACGAATTACAAGTAATCGGATTACTTGAAACGATTACTTTTCAAGTAATTTATACTTGTAACGAATTACATTTCAAAAATGTAATTCGTACTTGTAATCGGAATACATAACATTAATTGTAATCGATATATTAAGGTAATTGATACTTTATATTTACTTGCCGTTACTTTTATTCTCGGAACGTATAATGAATACATAAGAACAAGAAGATGTTACACTTTTGTATTAGTAAAGTTTATAATTTTACTCTTGTAGTGCTACGATCTTATGCACAACATGTATGATCAAAAATGAAGAGCCATAATGACTTGCAGTTCGGAAATCTTCGGAAATTCTTGCAGGGAACCGAAACTACGTAAGTTGTAGGCTTCCCGTCTCAACATTAACCTATCCTAAAATCTGCATTTTAAAAATTTAACACATCGCTGCCGTCAAGTGCTCCCGTTGAGCGTCTTTTTAGTGTTGGTAAAGATGTTTTTTGCCATCAAGAGAGGGAATCTATCTGATCGAGACTTTAAAATGCAATTGTTTTGTAAGGTCAATTCCACTACTTGTATGAAGTCTTTTAATGTTATTCAAGCAAGTTTGTCCTCAAATATTATTCATTTAATTTAAGATAATAAATTTAATAATTACATGAAATAATTTTTTTAACAAAACATATATGTACGTATGTTTATTAATGTAACAAAGTGTAAAAAATTGAATCGTAGGTCAGTTTTAAAATGTTAGCGGAAAGTAATTGTAATTGTAATTTTACTGATTATTTCTATGTAAAGTAATTTTTACTTGTAATTAGTTACATTATCACCACAGTAATTGTAATTGAGCCCAATTACTTTTTCTGAGTACTTTTAACAACACTGTATATATACTTATATATATATACACTTTTTTATTCTTCAAGTGCAAAATTTATTTAACTAAGTTAGGAAAACACATTATCCACAAATTTCTTGCCGTTCGGGTTTATAACAGTGATATTTTCTAAAACAAGAACAATGTAGTCCGCGGTTTCAGTGCCTGTATACAGCTGTTCACATTAACGTTTTAGTGCAAAAAGTACTCAATTATGAAAATTAATGAATTTATGTTTATAATAGGGGTTTAAATTAACTTCCGTTAATTTCTACTCACTTAAGTAATTCATGTCCAGGGAAAGTTTATACTATACAATTTTATTATTAATAAAAATGGTGTTTGTTTGTTTATAATGTCGTGCTATTTTGTACGATGCTGTCTGCAATTTCCATGGATTGCCGAATCTCTTTTGCGATAACAGTTTTTACTAGCACATTCTATTAAATAAATATGCATCATGTGCTACAGCAAAATCATAGATATATATATGAAAATTAAAATAAAATGTATACCTTCAAACAAAGCTCACATGTCTTAAAATAAAATTAGTTCTGTGAATCTAATATATTAAACTGAACTAGTATTATAAACAATTATTACTTATAAACATTATAATATAATCAATTTACATTTTACGTATATTCACAAAATTGCTTTTCTTTGAACTTATACGCAGCCTTGTGACCCGAAATTAAACCAGCATACTCATTGTTTTAAATGTGACTTGTAGCACCACCTGTTTTGGTTAAACTGAACTAAATGATTCTTTACTTGTGCTAAACATGTTGTTACGAGATATACTACTAGTCACGCCATCTATGCGCCAAATGTGAACGAAGTATTATTCTGAATATTTTAGAGATTACTTTTATGTATCCAAATGTCGTTTTGCCTAAAGTCGTTTTGCCTAAAGTCGTTTTGCCTAAACTCGCAGAGCACCACTCCACATTCTCAGGCAGTGATAAAACCTTACAGTCATTTTGCCTAAATTCGTTCTGCCTAAAGTCGTTTTGCCTAAAATTTTAGGCATCTGTTTAGCTTGCCTACAGTCATTTTGCCTAAAGTCATTTCGCCTAAAAGTCGTTTTGCCTAAAGTCGTTTTGCCTAAAATTATAATCACCTGCTTAAGTTCCCTTAAAGTCGTTTTGCCTAAAATCGTAATGCCTAAAATTCGTTTTGCCTAAAGTCATTTTGCCTAAAGTCATTTGGCCTAAAGTTAGTTTGCCTAAAGTCGTTTTTCCTAAAGTCGTTTTGCCTAAAAGTCATTTTGCCTAAAGTCATTACGCCTAAAGTCGTTTGGCCTAAAGTCATTTTGCCTAAAGAACATTTTAGGCTAAATGACTTTAGGCAAAACGACGTGTACTCATATTTTAAAGTTTTCTTTGAAATTTTTACAGTTTAATTTTTTGTAAAAACCCATTTCTTTATTTTTTTGAATTTTAAGTATTTTTAAATAAATAAGTTTACGAAATCACGGTACATTTCGCGAGAAGGTGTGACTCCGTGAGAAGTGAACCGACAGCCAGTAACCGACTGGATCCAGGTAGCGTGTACTTGCACGGTTCTTCCGGCGAGGTCTCCGCGGCAACTGACGTGTGGGCGTGGCTTCAGCTGGCGCGCGCGAGAGAGACGGAGATACAGGAGCCCGCGCACCTTCCATGCGACCACGTGCAGCTTCGAAGCCGCGTGAGGAGTTCATGGCCAGCCCTTGATGGTTCCTGCTTGAACCTGAGGAGCTAACAGCCTAAAACAACAATTATCATTAACAATTTTTATGGTAGGATGCGCACATTATAAGTTTGTTGTTTTTTATAGAACATGTTTTTATTTTTGGGTAATTAAAAAAAATTATATTTTATTCCATCAAGCAAGTATCGAACCACGGACGGATGCCAATCGAATTTTTTTTTTTTTTTTACAAAATAATGATTTTATCGATGATTTTTTTTTTGGAAACTCTTTGCGAATTTATAACTTACAATTTACAGAATTTCAAGATGTTGGACACCACATAATTATATCCTACTGCTCTCTATCGAGCAAAAATTAAACTAATGTAGCGAAAGAGTCCTCTAGCGTTTATAAACTAGTATTTATAAACTTTTATTAAGTGAATTTTAAAATGTATTTATAAAAGTTTGGTTTAGTTATAGTTGTTAGTACGCGCTACGAAAAAAAAAAATTACAATTAATTTTTACGAGGCGCGCGCAACATGGAACAAAAATTTACGGGATGAAAGGAGGCTGCACACAAATAAAAAAAATAGCATGTGCTTAAAAATCATATACTTTTGTGATTTATATTGGATACTGGTCCATATACCTGAAAACTTTTTTTTTTATATAAGTGATAGAAATTGTGTTTTTAATATTTTTCAAATGTGTTTATGTAAGTGAAGTTGTGTTCCTGTAGCTATCTATAGCGATGTCAGGTTGCTTGTAAGCATTCATTCTCGCTGGCAGGAAGTTTCTGTGGAAAGTTTATTATTATTCTGGTGGTTTTCGTGGTATTTTGTGAGAATATGATCCTTTATATATAATTATATATATATCAATATTGCATTAATATTATAAATTACTACATAATAAGCTGTAAATAATTTAAATTATATTTTTAATAAAAGTTTAGAATGTTATTTCATTATAAATTAAAATTTATATCGATTATTAAACAAATAAAAAATAATAATTTTATACCAGTGTTAACATTAAAACAAAATACTGAGTAATAATTTAAATTTCTTAATTTGATTTAATTTATAATGTTACGAATTATTAAAATGAAATATTAATCGTTGCGGGAAAAACTACTGGGGTCGTAAATCGATAGCCCAATTAAAGTATTTTACTACACAGTTTTATTGATTGCAAATATTTACATCACTAACAAATAAACTTCTAAAACTGTCTAATAATCAATTTCACTTGAAAATGTTTCTCACTCGGTTTTTACACACCGCACACCTCGCTGGGCCTCATCTCTGGCGCAACTATCGCCGCAGCACCCCTCGTGTAACTCCGCCGCCGCACTCCGCCACCGCCGTCGCACTTCCCTTCGCCGAGGTTCCGCTCGACGCTTCGCTCGGAACTTCGCTCGGGACTCTCGTCGCACCCGCGGCACTCTCGCCCCCCAACTATCGCCGAGAAACTCGCTCGCCGAGGAACTCCTCGCCCAGGATCTCAGCTGCACCCACGGCACTTTCTCCCAGACTCTCGCCCCGGAGCTGAACTGAACTCGCCGAAACACAGACGCACCCGCGACACTATCGCCCGGACTATTGCCCCGAAACTCCGCCGCACCCGCGGCACTATCACCCTGATCACACCCACTCCCAACTGCTCACTGAGGCTGGCGTCCTGTGCTTATATAAGTCCAGGCGCCACTTCTAGAATTCACGAGCGCGGTTGGGGCCAGTCACATCATTACACGCCGACCTGACACACGAATTATCGTGACAGGCTTCGGTAGCTCGCGGAATTCCCCCCTGCAAGGTGTCAGATAATGCCGCAAAGACAGAGCATCGCACGGGGAGCGTAGGGTAGGAGAGAGGGGAAGCGGTGACCCTTGTAATCCACCAGGCGCGCGCGGCACGTCTCACGTTGCGGCAGCAACGTGACGTCATTGGCCGTGCTGGGCCACCAGCCAGCTCCAAACCTTCGCGCTCCGCGGTCCTGCTCACGTTCGTAACAATACTATTCCAAAAATGTTAATAATATAATTCCTGTATTTTTTGTTATTTTATTTCTATCTATTATTTGAATGAACACTTAAAATTAGTTTTATTACAACTCGGTGTAATTATAACTTCTAACAAGCACGCATTTATTTTATTCCTTACTAATTCGCATTTCAGAATAAACACTTTTATTTATATAAAATTATTTAAAGAGATTTGTACAAATTATATCACAAATATTTTAGCAATAATTATTCACTCAACTATGTACCGATACGACATACCTAATTCGACATGAAAGGCATGATAATTAACATGTTTTTACCTAAAATAACTTGAAATAATGTTTATTAGTTAAAAATATAAGTATGTATGCAAAAAACATAATAAAAATCAAACAAATAATTCAATTTACTATAATATTAGTTAAAATGTTTAACTGCAAACAAAGTATCACATTAATTTTTATTGACATATAAAAAAGTTAAATATATGTTAAGTGAAAACAATTATTATCAAAACAATATTTTTCTAAGCTACTCTTTAGACTAATATATTTCAAAATTATTTACAACAAAAACAGCAAACAATTTTTTTTGTATAGTTCTGATTGCAGTAACCAATAATTTTTTCTACTTACTTTAAAGTGACCATAAATATTCTTTAATTCAGTAAAAATATACAATAACAGTAAAATTTTAAATAAACATAAATATAAGTGACAATCTTTATAATTTATGTAGCTTCCCACCTGAGTCAGAGTCTTAAAGAATGAAGTTAACTCTGCGTATATAAATTTTTTCTTCTGAATTTCACAAATACTTATTTACCCTATTTCATAACCTCATTTCACTTATTTGCACTTTTGGCCTTATAGAATTATTATAATCCAGGATCTTAAAAAGTAACAAATTATTTGCTTTTTCTAAGTCTGTATACCAAACTTTTTGTAAGTTTCAATTTCACATTTTATGTGGCAGTATTAAATGTCAAATTATTTTACAAAATTATTTTATTTCCTGGTTTCCTTGTGGTGTTAATTTCTTGATTTTGTGTGGTAATTGACAGGAAATAATTAAATTTCGTCGTTTAGAAATGTAAACCATGGCAAATTAATCTCCCGTTTACCTGTCGTAGGAATTGTTAAACGTTACTTTGTCTAAGATGTGCATAATATTAGTAATATATTTGCGTGGTTAAAATACAGACAAAAATTGACTACAAAATTAAATTCAGAGCTGATTATTCTCTTATATAATATTAATCCCATTTCCTGTTTTAAATGTTACCATGAGCTGATTTTCACTAAGAAAGCTCATATAGGTCATATTATATTTTTAAATAATTACTACAACATATTTTTTAGACCCAAGTGAAAATTTTATATCTGGTCAGAATAAACCAAGCGTTTTGAAATTTTTACAAATGTTTATGTTACTATTTAAAGGTGAATATTTTTTGGTGAAATAATAACATGACGTCACTGCGAACTAGTTTCGACGATAGGTAATTCTCTATATATTGTAAGGAAACTTTAAACCATAGCATACATGTTTATGTGTTCATGGTGACAAGGCAAGTCACTTGAATCTCAATTATAAGTAGAAAATCAAAATAATTAAAAAGGCTAATTAATTTCAACCGATTACAACTGCATTATCGCTTATGCATAATTATAACACGGGTTTTTGTAATTCTTTTTTCATTTTGGACCTGAACGTATATTCTCTAAAAACAATTCTTGTTAACCATTTTTCATTTATGAAATATGAGTGAACATTTTATTTATTTTTCAAATTTAACCAAATGATGCTACCTAACGCACAAACTTTTCTTGGTCCGTATATTACAGTAAAAAAAAATTCCTCACAAAAATACATTTCATAAAAAACTTTCTATTAAACTAAAATCTTATTTAATTTATGCACCTAAATAAAACCAGAAGTAAAAATGGTTTCAATTAGGGATTTATTAAAGTAAATATTGGTAAATTCATCATTTATGCTCAAAAAAGTATATTACACCTTATTACTAATTTCTTTCAGTGTATTAAAATTCCTAAAACTCTTTTTTTCCATGTGATCATCTACATTCAATAGATAGTGAATATCTAATTTCGCTATATAACGTAGTTGCAGAAAACACGCTCGTAGCAAGTCACGGTTGCTTTCCAGGTCTTTGTCATTTGCAACAATAATAATTGTACGGGATTACAAGGGCAAATGAATGTTAATGGAGTTTTTTAAGCCACTTTGTACTTGTTTTTATCGTCTCCTCCGCGAAATAAAATGTTAACTTCCTTGCTCTTTCCCCACGGCAACTTGTGAAATCGCCGTCTGCGCAATGCCGTCGCGCGCACAGATGCAACAAATCGCTGTAAAGAACTGACGTGAATGTCGCACGTCGTTGCGCGCTGTGCGGGGACTCGGGGTATATAAGCAGCGGATCGGGACTCGGGTTGGCACCACTGAGGCGCAGCAACAGTCCTGTCGAGCCAACGGCCGAGAACATGAAGTGCGCCGTGAATGTCGCGGTGTTGGCTGCGCTGGTGGGGGGTTCGCTCCAAGCGGCTTCCAGACTGCGTGAGTATGCTCTCCGACACAGCACATGAAAACTGATAGCGGAACCAACCTGGAAACAACAGAAGATTAAATTATTTCACCACGCTGGGAAACCCAACATAATAAATATGCAATAATTATGTTACGGGTAATGCCATCCATAAGAAGAAGAAAACCTAGGTTCACCCGGGTTATCTTAGCATCATCCAAGATAGTTGTATAAATTTAGAATAGCAAATAAAAAAAAATTTAATGCGGCGTTTAGCCGTGTACACCTAGGTCTACCCAACGCTGATGTTATATAGATTAAAATCTTGATAATTTTTTTTTGATACCCTACCTAAGCTAACCCAACCTAACCTAATCTAACCTAATTGAACGTTAAAAAAAATGTCGCAGCGCATAAAATTACCGTCAGCGTTGGGTAGACCTAGTTGTACACGGATAACCACCAGATTCTAATTTATTTCAGGAATTATTCGGGCTTTACCCTATATAACCTTGGATAAGGTTAAACTCGGATAAGGTTAAACTCAGTTTATTTCTTCTTCTTCTTTTATAATCTGTAAGACGCATATAAAAAAAAAACAATTTTTAAATAATACCTCATTCTTATTTACGACCATATTTTACCTTCCCCTTAAAAATAAATTTTATTTAATATTTTAATCCTATAATAAATTTTGTTCAAAAAATTAATTAATGTGACTGATATTTAATCAATAGTTCCACAGCAACATTGATTTACACAAGAAATTAAAGTTTATTAATAATTATCTGTTGTATGCCTATAGTTAATATTTATTTATTTTTATTAATGCTTAATTAATAATTTAAAAATTATATTTCACAATTACATTAAATTATTATTAAATATTGATAATGATAATGTATTATACCTTAAAATATTATAACATACAGGTATATTATATTTTAATTTTTTATTCATATTTATTTTGAATGGCCGTTAAAATTTACAGAAAATTTAGGTCTATGTATTTTTTTTGTAACAATTATATTAATATATTTTTATTATTCTTATAAAAACTTATCGGTTTTCTACCAATCTGGCTAGCTTATAATGATATGAATGTTGTATTATTGCAAATATATTTTTTGTTATTTTACGGGTCAAACAGTTTGCAATAATTAAAAATCTATAATAAGAAAAATTTGTTTTATTTTTAATGTTGTGACTAAAATTCAAAATAATTTTGGCAGTGACTCCTCTTTCAACACATGAACACTGCTGTTTCTTTCCAGCACCATACCTCAAACCTTGCTCCAGGAGTGATCCCGAACTAAACTCCTGTGCTTTGAAGAATGGGATCACAGCGATTCCATTCCTGCTGAAAGGTGAGTTGAATTAATCGTATAAACATATACTGTCATATTTAAACAGTGTATTTACTTAAGCAAATTTTAAAAAAATATGTACAAGTTTTTCGCAACTTGCGGAGGATTTATTTAGTTTTCGGCAGAAAGACAAGGGGGAAAATGTGTGCGTGGAATCCTTGCAAGATAGAAGTGAAATTTTTTTGCGTATTATATAATGGTATAAGAAACATAAATTGTTTTTGGCTGATGTCACAGATTAAAGAAGTATATGCAAGTATACGAGAGCTAACTTATGCTTTTGCTCAAGTATGTCAGTTTGTAAGCATGCAAGTGATCAAGTATGCAAGAGTGGAGTATGCAAATGTGCAATTATGCAAGAGTGCCAGAATGCAAGTACCCTGCGCCATTTCAACCTCTCACCTTGCCGTCTCCTCCTCTACCGGTTCCCCCAACACGTACCTAACTATTCCCCTCATGCGATCGGAATTTTCGTAACGCTCGAAAATTGTAGCCACCTCTGCAAAGGAGTTTCGCTTAAAAAAAGTCTGCTTCGTTGAGGAACACGTCAGGAAACGAAACTCTGTAGAGCCACAGGAGCAAAACAATTGCCAGGTAGCATCAATTTGTGGAGCTTCAGAGGACTCTACGCTGGCTAAGACGACGTGAAATCGCGGCGCAGGACGTTTAAAGGTGACGAGCAAATGGCGAACAGCACGGGAAATTGTTTGGTTGTGGTACGTTTATACGTTCGGCTCAGGGCGATCGGCGCAGTGTTGACGGTAAGTGAGTACAGTACTGCTACTACAGATTCAACAAACTACAACAGCACGACAGACTCTACATGCGCAGGGATGCCCAGATTGAGCAGTGCAGAATTTACCAAGGGTGCTCACGCAACAGACTTTTACCAAATTGGAAGTCATTCATACGGCTTGAACAGCAACTGCCTGATACTAGGAGTTTCATAACTCGAAGGACGATGTTCTCCGAACTGCGGCTGGCCAACTCTGGACGTCACTGAGCTGCAATTGCGTGTTGTTATAGCAGGTAAACACACTAAATGCTACCATTTATATTACAGCCTTGATCATTAATTACCATTTTTGTTACTTTGAGGCAGTATAGGTAAATCAGATTAAGTATATAAATAATAGTATTAACATTATATTCTGCTGTAATGGTGGATCTTTAAGTTTCACAAGGACATGAGGAATGAAAAGAAAAAGGTGTGATTCAGTCTGAATATAATTACTCCATATTTATTTTGGGAAACTAATAACAGATATTAAAATTGGTTAACATACAATCTCAATTACATTATTAAAGAGCTCTCAGATATATATTAAGATATGGACCGGCCCTTAATTATATTATAAAGGTTTCACCTAATATAAATAAATAAACTCAGTTAGATTTTTAAAAAAACACACAAAGCTGTATGACAATCCCAATACTGATTGTGAAGGTCCAGAACCGATGTTTTATGGTTAATTTCTTCGAACTTAGTAATTTAAAAGAAAGTTACAAAAAGGGTTCATATGTGCTGGAGCACCGGAGGTCGGTGATTCGCTTCCCGGAGCTCAGTAGTCAACCTGGTGCCAGGGCGCCTGTTAGCAAACTGGGCAGAAAATGCCCGCAAAAGATAAGGGGAGGTTGGGGAATAATGCTGATAGTAACTCACCAGACATGGAAGTTTACTTCTAGTTTCCGAAGCGTCGCAAGTCTGGATCAGGAGCTCGCGAAAACGCGGGATGGCATGGACGTTTCCATTATTAAAAAAAAAATAAGAAATTATTTAAAAGAAATAACTATTATTCTGATTACTGTACAGACAGACTAAACTACTTAAAGAAATTTACAGGGATAGCATCCCTTGTCTAAGCGACTACATTGTCGGTTACGGCCGGATGGAAGACTTGTAGTGCGTCTCGTCGATCAGCCGATAATCTCAAACAGTCCGTCTGGAATCGCAACGCGAATTGCCGCCGAAGGAGACGCGTCTCGTAATTAAAAGTAATGCCCAATCAAAAGTTTGTAGGGGGAGGCTAGGGCGTCCGAACCGAAAGGTTCCGAAGTTCCCCGAGTGGGAATCACAAAAAAAAAACTCTGACTTCGATATCTCGAAGTTGGTAGCACTGTCCGATTTTAGCGCTACCTGTTGAGGGGCGTCTGAAACAAATAGGGATCGACTCGCCCGAGATGTTTGCTACAGCCTGGGGCTAGTGGCGCAGTCGGTGCTGCTCTCTGGCAGCCTACAGGGGAAGGTAGCTGGGAGGTTAGCAAAGTTACCACTAGGTGTCGCGGGCGTCAGCTCCACGAGCTGTCGACAAGAGGATAAGTTATTATTCCTGCAGATAGATGTCGTGTGTGGTCCATATTTGCACGTATTTTTTTCTATGGCAAGTTGTCCTTGACGTCGGTCACTGTCTGGCGGGTCCACGTCAGGACAATGATCCTGGGCCAAATTCTCAGAACTGAGGGGGTGGGGGGTGGCCAAAAAATGCAACGGGGCTGGGAACGAGCCTCCTGATGTGAATTTCGAGGAGTGAACCTAAGAAGTATGCATGACAATAAAAGATATGGTAATCTCGTCTCTGAGGAACGGTAACGACACGTCCAGAGCTGGTGTATGTAGTTTTAGTCATGCAGGGAAATAATGTTACAGGCCGGGAACATGACTGTAAGTGGGAGAAATGTTAACCGGGCTGTTGGCGACGTCTTAGACTTGCAAAAGATCAGATTGGTCCCTGAGACAAGGTACTTCGGTCCACTGGCACAAAGTTTAACTAAGTACCATACACCAGCCTAACGAAGTGTAAATAACCCTTTTTATCAAATTAAAAAGAAAAATAAAATTTCCAAAAATAATTTAAAATTATAATAACAATTAAAAAAACGTGCCGAAATACCTAATTTCCGGCACAGTGTCACCTCAGCCAATGGAGAAAACCGTCTGAAGCACGCCAAGTTTGAAAATTGTTGGCTCTACTATTTGCTTCTGTTACTTTGCAGGGATTCGTTTCCTGACATAGCCATTTTCCATCGCACAATTGCTCCTTTTGGCATTCCTTCCTAACCCCTTGAATTTCTGCCTCGCAATTTGGTACATTCTGTACATATGTTACCAAAAAATGACTACTTCACTGTAAGATTTAGCAGTATTTTACAGCATGAGCCATAGAGTGCAAAGATGAATGCAATCTAATTATTGTTGGTCCAATATTTCTCTAATGACAACATGGATAACACATGAAGCAAAATCCTTGCTGCAACTGGATACCACAATGTAGGGTTAACATAGGAATAAATATTTAAGATTTTTGGGTAATGAATAAAATTATTCTGGTAAATGATAACAATAAAAATTATTTCGATAAAGATTCCCCTTGATCTGAATAACATTATCTCTACACTTTAATGATATTTAGGTATTTAGTACAGATAACAGAAAAATTGAAATCTTTCATAAAGTTATTATAACAAATTTATAATTGAAAATGCCAGGTAAAATAAGGACAAAAATATTTGTTCTGAATTTTGATACGCCCCTCATGCCCTAAAATTATATTATTTAGATTTAATAAAAAAAAAGGCCTAGGAAACAGCTGAGCAAAATAAAGAAAAATACAAGTATTACCAGAGGGGGCACTAGGTGGTGAACAAGACAATGTTATACTCCCTGCACACAAGCAACTTGGGAGCTAGTGGATCGTTTAAATATATAAAGGTAAATTATAAATAAATAAACACTACATAAGTAGATTGGTCTATAGGTTCCCTGTTTTATTTAAAAAGGCAAATTAAATCTTTCGTTTTGAGTTCACAATAACCTGGTATTCACAATATATTAAAGGTATTAAAGGGGGGGCAGCCCGATATTATTAAAACACGATAAACTATACTGTTAACAACACCAAATGACATTTTATAGCAGGTTAGGTTCGTCCACTCATTACCGTAACAATTTCACATATTTTTATTTGGTAAGTTCTCTATGGCACTGCTTGCTGTTATATAATTTGTTTCGTTGGCGGTAGGGAGAAGTTATATGTTTAATATCACCCGGGGCTTCAATTTGGACATCTGGCCGGGGGAAGCTCTTCTTAAAGGGACTTGAAGCTGGAGGTCCTGCACAACATGATGGGTGCAATTTCGGCGCCCAAATTTTGGACCCTGTAGCCAAATTCCAAACGAATTAGACCTGCTTCTAGACAGTCAAACACAGTCGGCGCGAAAAGGCCAACAAACGGGAATTTAGGGAGGAAAAATATACCGAAGTAACTCACCAAACAGGGTGTAGCTCCTGGGCTCAGGATATACCTCGCGCCGACATCAGAACGGCGAGTACCGAGAATTGCGGGGATGACGCAGCATAAAAATTCACTTAGTAAGATCAAAAAAATTAATAAACTTTAAATTAAAACATGACCTGTTTTCTAATCACTACTACTGACTGGCTACTACTGAATTTTGAGCTTGGGATCACATCTCTTAACACACCTGACTACATTCCTTATTTCCACGAGTTCGTCATTGCCATGAAAAGCCTCTTAGTGGAGGTGACGCCGAGATGACGCGATAAGTAGCCGAAGTCAGAGTACCAAGTGCCGTGATGGCGGACAAAACTCATAATTAAAATGGGTGGTAGGCCATAGGGAAAAGAGGGGGCAGGTCCGTCTCTGGGCCGAAGACATCCGGAGGTGACCGAGTGGTCGTAAGCACGACTTCAGTTGTTTGCGCCAAAAGGCGACTGCTGCGGTCTCTACCGTCAGGCACAGAAAGCAACATACAATTGACTTTTACAGGCCGCGAGGAGGAAGCATAGGGCCCTATGGAGTAGCCGGTGCTGCATTATGGCGGCCTAAAGGAGACAGAGGGGGGAGGTTGGCAAGATCGCCAACAGGTGTCGCGGGCGTCATCTCCACTCGCTGGCGACCAGAACAGACGTTACTATTTCTGCCACTAGATGTCGTGGGTGGTCAATCCTTGCACACATATTTTTTATGGCAAATCGAACTTGAAGTTGGCTACCGCCTGGCAGGTTCACATCAGGTCAATGGTCCTGGGCTAAATTCTCAGAACTGAGGGAGGGTTGGTGTGGGGGTGAGCAGGTACAAAAACACAACGATGGCTGGGAACGGGGGTCCACGGGATCCTCGTTCGTGCCGAGACTCGCTACTCTCAGTGGGTATCTGATAAATAGAGCTTGCAGGCCAGAAGTTGCTCTATGCGATTTTAGTCATGCAGAGAAATAATGTTACAGGCCGGGAACGTGACTGTAGGCGGGAGAAATGTTATACGGGTTGCTAACGTCTACATTAGACTGCAAAAGATCAGATTGGTTCCTGAGAAAAGGTGCCTTGGTCTACTGGCACAAAAATTTAACTACGTAGAGTACACCAGCCTAACAAAGTGTAAATCACCCAATTGGAACCAATTTATAAAGAAAAATAAAATTTCCAACAAAATTTAAAATTATAATAACAATTAAAAAAAACATGCCGAAATACCTAATTTCCGGCACAATTTTCCCGAAGGAATAATATTATAAATATTCGTAGTATAATTCAATTTTTTTTTTAAACTTCAGAAGTTTTAACGGAGTAAAATTATCATTCATCAAGTACGTATTGACTGGAATCTTGTATACCTTAGAGATTATTGTATGTTGTTTGTGAAATCTTAACCTAATACCCTAATAAGTTACGTTGTTACTAACATTTTTGGACTACTATTTTTCATGATAAAATACAAATTGTTTCAGGAGATGCGAAATATCACATCCCTGTCCTGGATCCTTTACACCTGAAGCACATAGAAATCACTCAAGGAACAGGTCCTGTAAAGATATCCTTGGCTCTTGACGACTTGGACTTGACGGGTCTGAATGACGTTGAATTGAAGTCTGTGAAGTAAGTAATTTAATATGTGTTTATTTATCACATTTGTTTGTAAAGTAGTTTTGTATTTGGTTACAGACCAACAGTTCTTAAACAATTTGTGGCCAACCCTTTATAAGGTAGAAAATGAGGAGGAAACCTGTTAAAAAAAATGCCCTAAAAGTTCCCTAAAACAATAAGTGTGAGGGTGTAATACAAGTTGAGAGAAAAGTATCTACAGTTCTGGCAGATAGACTCAAACCCACTATCTCCCGAATTCAGCCCAACATACTCAGTGGTGGTAAAAGCAATGAAAAAATAAACAGTGAATTTCAGATATGAACATTTCATAAATATCTATACATTAGTGTACTTTGTCATTATCCCTATGTACAACAGTTTTAATACTGTTTTGTTATTTTATCCTATTTGATGTAGAAATAGTAGGTGAAAAATAATATTTGCTTAGATTACAAATTCTATTAAGGAGTGTAAAGTGAAGAAAACTATTACTGTTCCCAGTTTTGGCGTGAACCAGAGAGATATTGGAATTGAAGTTCTTATAAAAGTCCCGGCGCTGACGTTCGAATCAAAGTACAAGATAGTTGGACAGGTCCTTATCCTGCCCATCAAAGGAGATGGTGACATGAATGTAAGGTTTGGTTAGTAGTACTCTTAGCTATGGTAACTTACAAGAATCCGGTAACTATAATTTATAGATATTATATTTTACATCCTAAGTTTATTGACATTAATAATTAATGATTTAAATCCCAAAACATTCTACTGTAATAAATAGTGTTGATGATATTCTAAGCTTTAAGATTTTATGTTAATTGGTTTATTTTAGTAAATAGTTGTACGGTGTATCACAAATTAAATTAATAGGATTATAATTTTCTAACAGAAAACACTCAAGTCATGATCAAAATCAGTTACGACCTGGCCAAGAAGGAAGATGGCAAGGAATACATGAAGCTTCATGACAGCTCTCTTCACTTTAAGATTACAAAGGCAATCTTTGAATTCAAAAATCTATTCAACGGAGACAAAACTTTGGGTGAGTCTAGCAGCAAATGTGTAAGTAAGATATATGTTATGTAACACGAGTTTCAATTCTTGTAGCAACATATGAGATTATTAGAGGTGGGCTGATAACTAAATACTAATAGTTTTGTAATTTGAAATCTATAAAATACTAGCTGCAGTCCCGGCGTTGCCCGGGTTGAAAACAGGGTGAAGGGGACCTGTTTCGAAATCAGATGTAGTTAGTAATTGTCTTATTAATTTGAATGTCAAGTGTGCAAAATAATTTATAACAATTTCAGATCACAACAGATGTTGTTCTGCCAGTGTATAATTATTTACCTGTATGTATCTAAAAATTTGTGGTCTCTATAAAGAACTATAGAAAAAAGCTGAAAAATAAGAGATTACTAATATTGAAAAGATTCCATTATCTAGCTAATGCTCGGCATGCATTGCATTGCCTCATTCAGTTTTGTTTTGTAATATGTTAGAAGTAGTTACACAGAAACAAATCATTTATCTATCTCTCTAAAAATATATTTATCTTTATCTACATCTTTATACATCTATTAATCTCTCTATCTCTATTAATCTCTTTATATCTACATGTATACGTATATACCTCCCGCTCTCTCTATCTCTTCTATATATAAATCTCTTTATAGAGCTATACTTCTATATATCTCTTTATCTAACCCATTTCATTCTCTATACCTCGCTCTATCTCAACTTATCTCTCTGTCTCTCTCTATCTCACTCTATATACATATATCACTCTATCTCTGTCTCTCTTTTATATTTAAATAAATTGTGTTATGCGTGCGCACTTATACAACAAAAACAGACGAAGTGCCGCTATATAATATGAAATAAACACATTTTTTAAACGGTTCGTGCTCCAACTATTGCAAAATAGTTATAGAGTCTCAGAAACCTTCACGGGCATGCGCATAGCAACTCACCAAAATTTCATCACAATCGGATGAATGGTATAGGAACGCATACGGCACAAACGAACGAAAATTAAAGACGTGACAAACGCATAAAACGAAGGTGCGTTTAAAATTCAAAGCAACTCTATCTATTGACGAGTTAAGAACAAAACTGTTATTAGCGCCTTTATTTTGCTAGCTGGTCTCACCAAGGAACAAAATATGAATTTGCCAGACCTTCCTATGTGTATGATCGTGTGGAATACATAGAGAAATGACTCTCACTCACTATTTGTATGTCTATGACCTATGATTTTTTCTGTTATAAAATTAAATAATCACTTTTCAACTCCTTTAGGGATGGAATTTCATATTAATATATGTTCTATGTGTTAATCCAGGTTATAAGCTAGCTGTAGGCCAAATTTCATCCAGATCCGTTCAGCCGTCCATCCAAACTTTCACATTTATAATATTTGTGGGATTTATCAATTAATATATATACATTTTTATTGGATTTTATTTTTAATGTTTGTCAACCAAACATTGGATATGTTTTTTTAGTACCACGTAAAACAAAAATAAAATTTTAATTTTTTTAGATAATGCATTTTATTATTTTAATAATAATTTATTTTAAAACTTATGTTTTGTATAAAAACATAATTCTTGCATTCAAAGCAATTTTATCTGTAAATTCAAGTAATTACACAATCGTCTAATGTAAATATATGTGGATTCAATTACAAGGTCTTTATGCTGCTCAACTTCAAGATATCAAAAACCATGAAATTGATTTGTACAAAGAAATAAATTTTGTCAAATGCTTGAGCATTAATAAAATGAATTTGTCACCAAAATGACACCTAAATAATAAAATGTCAGTACTTGAAAAGGTCCTTACTGTGTCATCAAAGCAAAACACGAAAATTATATTAGGCAAGTAACGTAGAAAGGTGTTAGTGGCTATGCGAAGTACAATTCAAACTTACAATTACTCAGCAAAAATTATATTTAAAAAAAATATATACAATTAAAGACGATTTTGAGCAATTATTTTCTTTGATTAGATTCCCGTGTGATTTTAAGCTCGTCATTCAGTCTTGAGAAAGTAATTCATCTAATTTATGTAATTTAAAGAGTCAGAAATTAAGTGGATAGCTATTTAAGTTTTTTTTTAAATTGTAAGTCAACATTTAACTACATAAATTAAATATTGTTGACCCCGTTCAAAGTGATATGACCTACATGGTAGAGGACCGGTGCTGTCTGTCGAGACGGTTGCCTGACGCGCAGGGGATGCCGTGTTGTTTCCAGGCGACAACATGAACTTGTTCCTGAACGAGAACTGGCAGGAGGTGTTGACGGAGTTGAAGCCCGTGTTGTTGGAGGCGATTAAGCCCGTCCTTCTGCCGATCATAGACAACTTGTTCACTGCCGTTCCCTTCGACGAGGTCCTGCCTGCATGACGTCACAAACAACCCCTGCAACATTCCCTGCACTTCTTGTGCATTTAATTATACTCAGTAAACCAATCAGCAATAATTTAACATATATTTATATACTCGTTTTATATTGCTACTATATATATTGTTAATACCCTCTTCCTCAATTAAAATTTAAAATCGTATATATTTTATCAGAAAACATTTGCTTGTTTTTTTTAATTCTTAAATGATTTAAACTGAACCTGTTTAAATGCGTTATTTCTGGTTACTCTATATGTCATAAAAATTCTCAGTAATTGACAAAAAAATATTTATACGAAAACACATAGAAAACAAGTCAATTTCAGCCGAATTAAAAAAAATATAAAGAACTTAGAGAGCACAAAACATACCGTGGTAGGAGTTAGTCAAAAAATAATACAGCTCAGACGGACATATTGGGCTAACACAAACGATACAGTAGCAACAATGACATTGAAAAAAAAATCGATTTTGGACGACACAGTGAAAAACAAACGATCCCATCATTGAATCTTGACAGATAATATGAACAACACAGAGAAGCACAGGCAAACCCAGTGATGTGACAAAATACATATTCTGAACCCCACGACGATAACACAGACAAATAAATCAGGCTTCCCAAGACAAGAGTGCAACGTTTCGGAAACTGAGATCTGTTCCCGTTCTTAGGCACAGTTGGAATTTTCTATGCTGTCTTATGTTCTTAATAATTTTTTGAAATCGGTTGATTTTGACTTGCTTTATAAGTGTTTGTATGTTCATCTGTTTGCCAATATTTATTTTAATGTTATTGAGTTATTTTAACAGAAACTATGTACCTGTCAAAGGCGTATGTTCACAAAAATGTTAAATTAAACTTTCCGTATGTAAGAACTATTCAATAATCCTTTTAATGTTTGAAGTTGGGAAATAAGCAGTAAAAAACTGGAATATAGTCAATACTCATAGTATCAAAATCCGTGTTGCACCAGTTTTAAAGAAATAAGTTTTATAACGATAGTAATAAAATCAAATTAATAATACACCTAAATATATATCGTAATTGTATTTAAAAATTGCTTACGAAAGCTTTGGTTAAATGTTTTGCAAACAAAACAATACTGTCGTAACATTATACACTGTTTAAGTGTTTACATTTTTGTGCTAAAATGAAAGCATTATTTGGTTGTTAAAAGCTAAATTCTTGACTGGACTATTTAATCATTTTGACTATTGAGTTAGTTATGATAATCAAGAGAATTGTATTGCAGTTATAATTTTTTTGTTGAAAATTATATTTGAGGTATTGAACAATAAAAACCTACTTTAACTGCTTATTTATTTAAAACACTATTGTTACATTTGTTACGCAGACGTTTAATTAAAAAACATACAAATAAATGAAATGATGGTCTTAGTACAGCCCACGAAAATTTTAAAAAATTGACGAAAAGCTTTGCGGAACCAATATTTTATGTACGTCAGTAGTCTCTATGTTTTCATTGTTGTTGCACATTTAAGCTATTAAAAGAGCTAAATATCTGGAAGTAAGTCTCTGCTTTGACCTATGTCTTCGAGAAGGAAAGTCTTGTGAAGAATTTTTTTTATGTGTAGTAACTTACAATAGATATAGATTTGAAATATTGTTGCAGAAAGGAAACGATGTCGAAATTACAAGTTTCTGTCACTTTTATACATACATTATTAATGGGTTTTTTCATCCTCCTTCATCAAATATCAAACGCCTGACTTTCATTATCTTTCATGTGAACTTTGACGTGATTATGTAGGTCAGCGATGCTTTCCCTGTCTTTCAATTTGCACAAATAAAATAATGATCTATTCTTCCATGATTCAAGTTGTCTGCAACTTCAGTTACACAATATTTTAAAAAACTGCATTAAAATTCCTGGAAATATTACAATAGTGTTTTATTTTACAGTTTAAGGCTGTATAATTAATTGTTTTACAATGTAATTTCGCAATAAACATGTATCATTATGTTATCTTTAAAAGATTTGTGCAATGGCAGTGCATGACTTGATGTAAGTTTTTGGATATACGCCATTGCTAAGCAATGGCGTATGTCCAAAAACTTACATCAAGTCATGTATCATTATGTTAATTATTTTCAAAATATATGACACTTTAATACCACAATGGCGTAAATCACTGTTTTCAACAAATAATTAAGCTAACATTAAAATTTTTTCTCCATTTAGCACGATACATATTCCAAAAGTTATGACATTCATTATAATGAATAATAAATGCAAACGCATAATAAAGACAACTGAAAGACTTTATGGAGAACTTTTTTTTATTATATTGCTGAATAAATACCATTTTGACCATCAGCATTGCATGTGCATATACACATAGGGTTAGTTTATATATAACAGTATATTATTTAAATAGTAATATAGTTTACTAGCTACCCGTGGCTTTACTCGAGGAAACTTTAGGATTTTGCTGATATTGCACCACGGTCAAACGTTTTTGTGAATAATTCCAATACATTTAACTAATAAAAATCACATTTAATATCAGATATATTTCAGTTTTCATTCTTCACAGAACTACATAAGGTTGAAATTGGTAATATTGAAGAAGTACCTTGAGGATCTACAGTGTCCAGCCTGAGGCAGGGTCTACATCGATGGAATGGGGCTGACACTCATAGGATCCGGCTGCCCATCCGAGGGAAAATGCATGAGGGGAGATGAGATGGGGTACGAACTGTTGGAGAAACGGGAGATGCCCAAGAAAACCCATATGACATCGTCCGCCACATTTCCCATTTGCGAAAATCCGGGTTCGACTCCGATAGGGGTAAACGTTCTAACCACTCAACCACCGCGCCTCTTACTGTTGTAAAAAATAAATATTTATTAATTTTAAATAAAGTTTAAGTTCGCCAATGTTATAACTTTGGTTTTAGTGTGTTTGGAGATATTACCTTGAAAAATGACACTTATTACTTTTTTGTTTTCATTTTCTGAGATAGCCTATTTTAAAATTTGTGAAACACGCGCATTTGTATTTAACTTTAATTTATATTTTGTCATGTCTGACATTTACACTTCCATTTAATTGAATTATGTCCACAGAATGATTAAAATGAAAACTTACTCCTTTTTTACTTCATTATAGACACATAATTTATTTGAGTATTTTTGAAAAAAATGAATCTTAATTTGAAATGTATAATTAAGGTACAATTTTCCATATCGTAAGAGTGATTATATTAATAGTTATTATTAGTAATAATTAATCAAATTTTAAATATTCACCCATCCACTTGATTAGATTCGTTTAAATGATATTTTAACATTTTTTTTTTGCAAAGTTTTCATTGTTTTCAGTTCTGGGTGATTTGTGCCGTAAAAAACACTGCTCTTTTATAACTTAGAGAAAAAATAAACAGTTATCTATTGAAGTGCAACTTTTGGTTTGAAAAATAGATTAAAATTTTATTTTTAAAAACTAAAATCACGCTTTCATTGTTTTATTAACTCAAAAGTAAAAAAAAATGTAATAATTTTTAAATTTGAGTAATTTGTTTAACATTACAGAATAAACTATGAATATTTATAATGTAATATTTAATAAATTAAAAAGAAAATAAAGTATTGAACAAAACAATTAATTTCAATGAAAATAACCGTGAGATGCTTGATATAAGTTGTCCTAAATTTTCTATCACTAATTTATATTCTTTAGAATGATCATTATGAAAATGAAAGAAGAGAGCGCTCCACGCTTCTATTTCATTAAAATTATTATTTTTGGTTTACTACTGGATCCTTATATTAAGCTTATTAAAAAAAACATTACACCGAGTCGTAGATAATTCTATCGCTGTTGAACACATTACTTATACTGAAATATTATTATTTTTTACTTTTATTTTATGGAACAATGAAAAGGTATTTTATAGTTTCTAAATTATAATTTTTTTTATTTTTAAGTTCATATTGAATTAAATTTTGTATGAATTCATCAAAATGCACCACAAGATTAATTATAAAAATTATTTTTAAAAAATACTTTATACACACTAAGTAGATTATTCTATCGCCGTTAAATAAATAAATAAAATTTAAAAAATAGTTTGGTTACAAGTTAGTTCATGAATCAAACAAAAGTTTCTTTTTGTTTTTTTAAAAAAAGAATTTTATTTTATACTTTTATGTTCATATTGAATTTTCTTTTATAAATTCCAAAAATGCACCAAAAAGTCAATTTTTAATGACCCGAAAATTGGGGAGGAAAACACCCCCACCCTGCTAGGGGTCCGATTGTGCACGAATGCCTAGAGAAGCACGTTGAAATCAACGTACTTCAATTTCGCCGTCTTAAAAAAAATCGGGGGCAAATGACCTCCCCCCTGAGAGGAGGGTCGTGAACCATGATGCAACCCCCCCCCCTTTTTTTTTTCAACGGAAGCGGGGGTCAGGGCTGTGGGGGAAATGAGTCCCCTCGCCTAGATGCACCCATCGTCTGTGTCAGTCACTGAATCTGTCCAGCTCCCAGTACGGACTGCTCAGCCTGAACTGACAGTCCAAACTCACGCGATCAGTCTCGTTTGGACTGGCGAGACGCTGTTTCCACACACGGCAGTTCGGACCGAGTGATCTTGATCCACGTTCGTCAGTCAATCGGTTCCGACTGATCAGTCCACCGTCCTTGCTCACACACGGCGGTTCCGACTGTGAAGTTACAACTGATAATTCCGAACTGTGAATCCGGACTGATTGTGTGTGTGTGTGTGTTGGGGGGGGGGGGGGGGCTTAACACTCGCTCTGATTGCACTTGCCACGCTGGTAGAAATTGCGGGCTGGCTGTGCGCGCTGGCATTTAGAAATACCTCCGCCACAGATCGTTTTAATTGCTCCCGTAGCTCTCTCTCTCGGCAGTTCTTTGCTGGAGTACAAGCCCTTTTTTGGAATATTCTCGACCATCCTCGTTAGTCTTACCGTTTTCTTTGATTCTGAATGTTTGTTCTTGCACAATCAGTATTGTTGAGATCTGCAGCATTGGCACATTCATTGATAAAAAATATTCCTTTTTTTAAATAAACTACAATTTATTTAAATTTTATAATTAAACTGACAAATCTTTTTTTATTTCGTTCAATTGAGGTATTACGATAATACTGCGAGCTTCAATTATTTTCATATTTACACACGTACGGAGCTGACTGCATCGGGACGCTTTTTGCATCCGTACACTAAATATTTTCTTCAAATGGAACAGAATTATGCATGTAAAATAACAGAAAAATTTTTTTCGTTCCTTTACACGAAAACAACAGTATCACTACAAAATAGTGTTCGCAGTAATACTGGTTCCGGATTCTTACCCGGGCTTTTATGCTTTGTGTTGTACCCGTACCTAAGTACAATAATTAAAAGTCAGTAGAAACAATTCCCCTAATAGCTTTTCAGTATGAATTGCGCACATATAACAAATATAAAGCCCAATTATTTAATTTTGCAATTTTTCTCTAGGGTATAAAAATGTTATTTTGAAATTAAACAACAATTAAAATATAATTATGTGACAATTTTTGTGAAAACATCCTTACTTATATTATAAATGCGAAAGTAACTCTGTCTGTCTGTTTGTCTGTTTGTTTGTTACCTTTTCCCGGCTAAACGCCTGAACGGATCGTAATGAAATTTTGCAAGGAGATAGATTATATCCTGGGGATGGACATAGGCTATCTTTTGTCTAAAAAAAATAAATTTTAAACGGGTTAAAAATATATATCTTAATTTTATGTAATGTGTGTCATAGATACACAAACTGTTAGTGTCATTCCTCTGTGTCTGCCGAGCAATAGCTTTCAAGCCATTAAGTTACGTTTTGCTATTGTAAGGAACTAAGAAGAGAGTAAGAAAAAAATAAAGATCTTGACATTTTATAGTGTCGCCATATTTGTTTCAATTTTCAATACGGTTTTTGTATATTACAATTTAAATTTCAGAAAAAAATCATGTTTCATAGACACATAAATAGTGAGTGTGTGTCATTTCTCTATGTCCACGAGGTCTCGCCGCGTCAATTTTCTCCTTGAGGCGAACCCGTCCGCTTAATTAAATAACCAGCTTTTATCGTTGAATGATATCATGATTTATTTCATGAAAATCTGCTCTCATAAAAAACTTAGTTTTATAGACATTCAATATGTCTCTCTCTCTCTCTCTCTCTCTCTCTCTCTCTCTCTCTCTCTCTCTCTGAAGATCAATCTAAGAATAGTTACAAATTTATTTCCTTTATTTTTTTAGTTTGATTTGATACAATATGATTTCACTAAAAATCAATTTCTACCCCTTCCTGTTTCATTTCTACATTACGAAGTTTCTCTTCTTCCACGCGGAGGGACTCCACGCAATATTTTTGCATGCAATTAAAAACTATTTTTTAATGATGCCAAAGAAGTATAACTTCTCATGCGCGTACCTAAGTACACGCACCCATTTTTTTTATTTAATTTCTTCTATATATATTTTTTCTCCCTACCTAGGGCACTCATAATTCTTTTAAATTTTACGTGTATGTTTTCAATGTCATTCGAGTTGTACAATTATTTTTTTTGTCAAATTGGTCATTATTTATACTTTGTTTCATTATGAATATATATAAGAAATTAAATGAAACTAAAACATACATAAATAAAATTATCTCACACTGAACCAAACATAATGTTTAATATGAAATAAAGGAAGATGGCAAATACACGTAACTATTCTAATTAATTTCTTATATATATTCTTACCTACCTACTTCTATTAAATTTCAGGTGGATGTTAACATTGTCATTCCAGTTGTATACATTTTTTTGTCAAATTAGTTGTTATTTATACTTTTTGTTTCATTTTGGACTATGTTTTTTTTTTTTTTTTTTTTTACTTAATTCAAATATTTTTGGTGTGTACAGGGAGTGATATCTCTATTAATTTCTATACTACTTTGGATAAGCGGAATATGGCCACCACAGTTTTACATATAAACAAATCTTACAAATGTTTAAAACTTTATGACACAAACATCCTTAGATTTTTTTTTTTTCGGTGTGTATAGTTTGAAGTTTTATATTATGTATGTACGTAAATTCTTAAACATAGAGTTATTTATTAATTTATTTAGAAAATTATTCATAGGTAGGTAATAAGTTTTTCTCTTTGTCAATATTGTTATTATGGTAGATAGGAGTACAGTAAATGCATACATTCTTATATTCCTTTATATCTCTTTCGATTTGGAGTGTTTCCGAGCCATTCGGGGTCCTCATCTCCCCCCCCCCCCCCCAGATGGTCAAAGCCCCAAAATTTCGAAAGTTTAAAATTTTTTTAAAATCTTTCTCTTTCGATTTTAAGTGTTTTCGAGCCATTCAGATTCTTTAAACCCCCCGCCTCTCTCTGGGAACAAAGCCCCAAAATTTCGACAATTTCAGGAATTTCAAATATCTATTCTTTCGAGATGGAGTGTTCTGAAACATTCCAGGTCCTGAACAACCATATCCGCAACCCCCCCCCCCCCCTTTTCCCAAAGTGAAAGCCGCAAAAGTTCGAAAAATTGGATGAAATTGTATTAAAATTAAGTCATTACGAACTAAAGTGTCCGGGGGATGGTGGAACTTTTACCCAAAATCAACTTCCCCATCAAATCTTGGGGGGAAAGGGGGGGGGGGGGGAATGCAAAACCCCAAAAGTTCGAAAAATTTAAAAAAAATTATTATGTAAGTATACTTTTTTACTATTTGGAGTGTTTCCGAGCCATTCGCGGTCCTCAAACTACCCTCTCCCCACAAGGAGTCAAAGACCCAATAATTAAAAAATTTCCCAAAATTTCTAAAATCTATTTTCTTCCGATTTGGGGTGTTTACGAGCCATTCGGGGTCCTCAAAATCAACCCCCTCCCCTTTTCAGGGGTCAAAAACCCTAAATGTAGAAAATTTTAAAAATCATTCTCTTTCGATTTTTAGTGTTTCCCTGTCATTCAGGGTCCTCAAAATTAACCTTTCCCTATCTGGGGACATAGCCCCAAAATCTCGAAAATTTCATGAATTTCAAATATTTCTTTCGACATGGAGTGTTCCGAACCATTCGAAGTCCTGAACCTTCACCCCCCCCCCCCCCCCTTTTTTTTCAAAAGTGAAAGCCACAAAATTTCGAAAAATTGGAGAAAATTGTATTAAATTAAGTCATTACGAACTAAAGTGTCCGGGGGATGGTGGAACTTTCACCCAAAGTCGACTTCTCACCCAATTTTGAGGGGGGGGGGGGGGAATTCAAAAGCCCAAAATTACGAAAAATTTCTTAAATTTAAGAATACTTTTTTACTATTTGGAGTGTTTCCAAGCCATTCGGGGTCCTCAAACTACCCTCCCCCCACAAGGAGTCTAAGACCCAATAATTAAAAAATCTCCCAAAATTTCAAAAATCTATTTTCTTTCGATTTGGAGTGTTCACGAGCAATTCGGGGTCCTCAACATCACCCCCCCCCCCCCCCCAACTTAAGGGGTCAAACTCCAAAATTTAAAAAATTTAAAAAATCA
This sequence comes from Bacillus rossius redtenbacheri, assembly GCF_032445375.1. Classification (NCBI taxonomy): domain Eukaryota; kingdom Metazoa; phylum Arthropoda; class Insecta; order Phasmatodea; family Bacillidae; genus Bacillus; species Bacillus rossius. Next base: position 69,097,774 of record NC_086333.1, on the reverse strand, counting down.
TTCTTGTTCGTATTTTAGTGTTTCCCTGCCATTCAGGCTCCTCAAAATCACCCCTCCCCTTCTGGGGACAAAGCCCCTAAATTTCGAAAATTTCAGGAATTTGAAATATTTCTTTCGAGATGGAGTGTTCCAAACCATTCGAGGTCCTGAACCTCCATACCCCCCCCCCCCCCCCTCCTTCTCAAAAGTGAAAGCCCCAAAATTTCGAAATATAAGAATATATATAATTGGATGTTGGCATGTATGACGACGATAAACTCTTACACTGTTTGACCGATCGCCATGAAAGTTGGCACAGCGAAGTGTTTAAATCATGGAGAAGGTTTTTATGCTATCCATTCTTTTGTAACTCGCCGTTAGATGGCGCTGTAGCGCAACAACTTCTAAACCTTTCAACCGATCGCCATGGGTAAACAGAAAATCATAGGTTACAGATACACAAAAAAAGTAATTGTGTGTCATTTCTTAATGTCCACCACACTGGACATATCGCTATCCATTTTGCTGTAGCTCGCGGATAATATATCACCCGGTGTTCAGCCCGGGCGAAGCCGGGTACTGCTGCTAGTATCTTATATATGCAAAAAGTAACCATAGCCATGTGTTGCACAAAATTACCTTATCTTTCTTGAAGCATTTGCAAACTACTACATGACAACTGGTTTCAAAATGAAGGTTTTGTAAAAGTACGGAAATTTTTCTTTCCTGTGTACCACAAATTTTTAATGATAATTGTTGCTTTAGGCTGTTAGCTCCTCAGGTTCAAGCAGGAACTATCGAGGGCTGGCCATGAACTCCTCACGCGGCTTCGAAGCTGCACGTGGTCGCATGGAAGGTGCGCGGGCTCCTGTATCTCCGTCTCTCTCGCGCGCGCCAGCTGAAGCCACGCCCACACGTCAGTTGCCGCGGAGACCTCGCCGGAAGAACCGCGCAAGTACACGCTACCTGGATCCAGTCGGTTACTGGCTGTCGGTTCACTTCTCACGGAGTCACACCTTCTCGTGAAATTTACCGTGATTTATTTGCATCCTAAATTTTTATTTGGCTCAAAAAAAAATCAGACTTTTCCCACCAGCAAGATTCAAATACGTTATCTTCCCTGATACCGGGTATCACAAATTAAATTTTTAAAAACTAAATTTATTTTCGTTTTTATAATTAAGCAATATTTGATTTCACATGTTGAAAAAAAAATTAGTAACCCTAAGCCAATTAACTAATTCACTTCTCCACCCACGCATGCAAATGTAATAAGGACCACATAAGGACACACATGCGGTGGACAAAACTTTAGAGAAAACCACGCGATTTGAAAATTGTTTAAAATATCCCAGTGGTGTATGATCACGAAATAAATTTAATACTACGCTAAAAAGTTAAGTTTGTATATTTCGTTTTCGTACTGTATTTTTATAAGTGTCAAAATGTATAACCCCGTGTTTTAAGAAATTGATTTTAGTCATGAAAAATACAAAATATATGATTGAAAGCACTAAAGAGACTTGCTTTACACATTTATCCTATTTTCTCAGCAATGTTAAATTACCGTTTTAATCTCACAGGCGCTCTATGAAAGCGAGAAGACTGCGCGCCAGTCCGCAGCCTTGCGCTTAGAGGCGATACCGCGCTAGATTTACCAACTAGTGTCGCTCTTATCACCTCGCCTTCACCAACACAAAATAAACCTATGACAAGGTGAGACCCTCGAGTGCTTGATACGTGAGTGATTTGACTTACCTACCGGATCGGAAAATGAGGAGACACATATCTCCAAACCAACCGGTCATGCAAATTTAAAGCGATCACTTGAGTTTATTTCACTCTCCTCCGAGGCGTTAATCTGTAGATAGACAGATGGTCGGATCAGGGAGTGAACCAGTTCGTCGGCAGTTAACGACAGGGAGTGTAACTCGTTTGGTGAGGCAGGCGACCCTGGCTCAAGATAGCGCAAGTTCACCGAATACCGCTTTTTTAATTAACTAGAATTGGGGAATGTGGCAGGTTCAATACCCTGTAACATACCCTCCAGAATTAAATTATGAATTTTGTTGTATCAAAACACTGAGCGAAATCTGGAATGGATTGCATATCACAATTTATGATCTCGTAAGCTTATCATTTTGTTACATCCGTCGACTTCCTAATCCTGCGTCGGCCGTAAAGATGGTTCTGAGAGGAAAGGGGGAATGCGAAAGGTGGTAACGAAATGAATATGAAGGATGATGCGGAAGGGGAATGGATGTGAACTCTACCAGGTTCGTAGAATATCGACTTAGGGCCTTAGGGGTCTCATGAATAGAATACGATAGGTGGTTAACATCCTGGCAGAGACCAAGAGAATGCATTTCCTCTTGAGAATGGGATAGTGATTTTAAAAATAAGAGCTTTAAGATTAGTGTATACATATTTAGTGCTGCCCCTTTATTTCAGACAATCTGTCGGTTTGTGATTTCCAGCTGTGAATACGTTTGCGTTTAGCGTGCATGATGGAAGCAACACCAATTTCCTAGGGGCCATATCATTATCGTTCAAAATGAGCATGTTATATATATATATGTATAAATATATATGTGTATATATGTATGACTAAATACGTTTAAATATTAATTTCTACAACCATAAAAAAATATTTTAAGAAAAACATTAAACTTTCAAAAATAATTCCCTCGCACCAGAAGTACACGCAGAAAAAGGAAACAAGTGGCAATGTTTAAATCAAAAGTCAAGGACTGGCCTCTATTATAACGGCAGGTACAGACAAAATTTATATCAGTTTATCGTCAAAAATGAGTAATAGCATTTCGAAATTCAGTCATAGTAGTCGTGCTTCAAGCACCGAACTGCATAATGTTCTCGAGTCTCACGACACCAACATCCGGAAATGCATATCGCTACTCGGCCAAACAGTAGAGAGTTCGAAAAACTGGATAACCAGAGTGCCTGGTTGCCATCAACAAGCGCGAGGAGGCCTCGGATTCTCGAATTCGTGACATGATCGAAGTTCTGCCTCTCAACCCAGCAGATATCACCCGCTCTTCCTACTGCGGTCTCGAGGGGAATCAAAGGACTATTAAACGAAGGTCCAACATTAATTTTACTGCAACGTTTAGATTATAGTAAATACATCAGCCGGAGTCGTCACCCATCTAGTTGCTGCCTGGCACATATACTTAAGTGCTCCGCCTACCTGGGCACACATACGGTGCGCAGAGCTTTAGGAAAAACAACGCGATTTCAAAACTACTCAAGTTATCCGAGTGGGGTCTGTTTACAAAAAGCATTTAAAAGTCCTTGAGGGCCGAAAAGTACATTTGATTTCGGATTAAGTTTTAAAACTGTATTTTTTTAGAAGAGTTAAAATGTCTGAAACGCATGTTTTCGGAGTCATTTTTAGGCGTAAAACAACCAGTACAGATTATTTAAAGCACTTAATGGACTTGCATTACACCTTTTTCTTCATTTCTTGGCCATATAATGTTACGGTCACCGCTCAACATTCACAGTTATCCTGTGAAGACGAGAAGACTGCGCGTCGGTTCGGAGCCTTGCGCTTAGAGGTTATACCACGCTAGAAATACCAGCGAGCGTCGCGCTTATCATCCCGCCTCTCTAACACACATACACCCCTGACGAGGGGGAAGCGCTTCGCTATCACGCCGTTCTTAAGTTCGCCGGTGTTCTGTCGCGGTCTTGGCTGACTCTCGACGAGTCGGGATGCTTCTGCGAGTCACCGCTGTCTCCACCTCCCAAAGATGGCCGCCGTGACGTCATACTACAAGATGGTGGTCATCTTCTCAACTAGTCTTCTTAACCCCTGGCGCAGAACATACTATCATCTACTACTTACGTGTGGAGTCAATCGGTTTTGGTTTTCCCTTTGTTACATTACGGCCCGGGGCGGGGGGGGGGGGGGGAGAGAGCTCTAAGGTTTTTAGATATCCACGTAAGGAAAGATAACGCAAATTAACGTTACACGTTTTAATTGTAGATTGAATTGAGAAGTCGGCTAGATATCGGTTGTTTACAGAATTAGTACATCTGCTTGGACGAAGGACTGCACACTTCCAAGCGTTGTATCATTGCTGCTGAAGCATTCGCTTACGTCGTACGCAAAAACGGAGCGTCATATTAACTTATTAATATACGTGGAGTTTTGTGCACAGAAGCATGAATATAAATCAAACTATAGAAGGTATCTATAACTTTGAATGACTGACATAATAAGAAGATGCCATCCCATTAATTTTTTTTAAGGAGAGGGGTAATCAATAAAAAAAATATTACTTATATTTCGTTGAATTAGTTAAAACAAGAATCTACATTAAAGCTAATGCTTCAATTAAAGAAAGTTTTTTTATGGTTTTACTCAAACAGAGTTAATTCAACACATTTTCATAATCTAAACACAAACTTTAAGATGTCAACAGGTTTTTATGAATTCTGCATCAATTTTCATGAAAATTACCCATCCGATACATTTCAGGATAGTTTCCAAACAAATTGTTCAGCGAAGGGTTGCGATCTCCATCCTAACATCGCGGCACGACTTAAATTAATAAGCAATGGGTCGATATCCAATTGGTTTCGGATCCCGCTTTGAACTTGGAAGCTTCTGTCCCCTTAAGATTCAGCGCAACCGCGTGTTAAGCCTATATATATAAAAAACAATCCTTTCAAGTGCAAACAACTGTACAACGACTACAAAAAGAATGTTTACCATAAAGAGTTTTTTTTTTTCAATAAAATCAATAATATTACGCATTCAAGGCCGATCAGGTGTAATGTAAACAAGTACTTACAAAAAAAATTGCAATCGTTTCTAACAAGGAAATAGCTGGCTTTCAACAATCATTTTGTAAATAAAACTAACTTCAAAGACACCCATGCAAGGTTAACCTCTACTTAACATAAGTCGTTTTATTGCTTTCTGTTTTGAGTGTTACACAAAGGCAAAGCGACACATTACGATTCCACGGTTTTTCTGCAATCAAAATATTACCTCACACTGCAATTTTAATAATAGAAACCAAATGAATTAAAACGTTGTCTCCGTAAAATTGATAAGTTTTGGTTATTCAACAAGCCGTTTGAAAGTTAGTTTAAGGCCGCGAATGGCACATGTATTTTTTATCAAAGACTCCAGTGCCTACAGGAGAAACACAGTACTATAAAATTAGATTGATTTTTGTTTAATGAAGCTAAGGCATTATACGAGATAAAACACAATTTATTGTGATACATTGACCTTAATCTTGAATTAGTATGTTAGCATTTCCCAACATCTACTTGTGGGATAAAAAAAATGCTTAAGCCGCTCGTACAAGCAAATCAAATTCATCGAAAAACCAAACAATCCATAAACTTCGTTGCCACTGGAGTACCGTGAGAAATAATAATATGACCTGTTTTATTTTTTGAGCGGGAATATTCAAATAAAAAAATACCTGACTTGCAATAAGCATACGACTTATACACATCTATTTATGTTGTGTACGCATACGACTTAATATCTATGTTCTATAAAATTAATGAAGATCTTCAAAACCACCTAAACATAAAATCCCCGGAAACGCTTTTATAAAAATTAAAATTGGAAGACATTAAAAATTTTGAATAACTTAATTACCCTATTTTTACACTTATTAATAATTAGTCCCATAATTAAATACAGCTAAGAGGTTAAGTACTGGTTAAGACAAAAATCCAGAATGGTTGAAGCCTATTTCCTACACTGTGCAAACAGCTATAAGCTGAAACACATGCAAAATTTTTAACACATTTTGCTTACCAATTCAACACTTAAACTTTGTGACGTGTTGATCCTCTCTCTTTATAACTATTGCGCAACGTGAATTTTTACTTGAATAGAAGCGGCGTCGAATCCTCAGCCGAAGTGACACCAGTAGTATACGAATGTATGTCCGAGATCAGGCTTCAGGCTGTGGAGCCGAGAGCCGGCTCCGCCATATTGGTTTGTGACATCACGGCGGTCATCTTGGATGGATGTGACCTTGACCTTTGACCTTGACCTTGAATTTGATCCTCAAAAATCGCCAAAATTGGGCAAATTTTGCCCAAAATTCCTCAAAATTTCCATTTCTGTGGAAAAAAGTTCCGCCAAAAAATCTCAAAAAATTCCACAAATTAAAAATTTCTCATTTCGAGGGAAAAATTTCCCGTTTCGAGGGAAAAATTCCCGTTTTTAGTCCTTAAAAATCCCAGCGGCTGAAAATTCCTAAAACTGGCTTAAGCATCCTTAACTCAAGCCTCAGTTAAGCCATTTCTAGGAATAAGGATACCATGACCGCCATCTTGGATTATGTCGTCACCGTTGCAATTTTCGTTACGGTCGCCATCTTTAACTTTTTTATTATCCGATTTTAATAAAAAAATTAAAATTTATTAAAAAAATTCAAATAATAAAAATTTAATAAAAATATTTAAAAAGCATACTTTTTTGACACGGAGCTCGGAGTCCTCGGTTCGAACCCGACGAATGCAAAAAAATAAAAATGACGACCGATCCTTCCCTCGTGGTGGGAGCTGGCAGACTGACTCCCACCACTTTTTATCATCATCTAGTATGACGTCATGGCCGCCATC